>NW_028280634.1:0-39152 GCF_059751315.1 Micrasema longulum | reverse complement strand
TATATTCAGTTTAAAAAACGCGAATGATTGTGTGATATATCAATCGAAAGCTAATTTTATCAGCTATACGAAAATATAAGAGTTGTGTGCATTGTGAGTCAAATTATTATTGAATTGAACATTTAAAATATTTAAAAAAAAACATATCGCTAGACCAAAGCAATAGTGCGATAAACCCGAAATTTCAAATTTTGAAATACACGTGCAGATATGTTAATTAATGAAATAAATGAATATCTTCAAATAATAAAATATAAATATTAGATAGTCGACATAAGCGAAAATTTAGTATTCATAATCTACTTCAAATAATTAAATTCTGTCTGACCCTTTGCTCACCTTAAAGCCGGATTATCTCAAAACATGTTTTTTAGATATATCTCACTCTTGCTTTAGGCTAGCGATATATCCTGAGACGTTGTTTTTGTGGACAACCTAAGAAATAGTGACGTATATCAATAAAAAGAAGGTCTTTTAACATATAAAAACCTTATTGGAGCACCAATTTCCTGTGAGGCACTGTGAATATAATTACGAAAATAACATTTCTACATACAAACATACCCACAATTTTGGATACCTCAAATATACAAAATAACTATCCGGAATTTAATATTGAATTTCTTGTGCATAATATAAATTTTACATTAGCGGGCTCATTTCCAAAACTAAGTTTCTGTATAAAGGATTTAAATCGTATTATAAGATACATGCAAGTATGAAAAATACATAATATAATTTAAAATAAAGTAACAAAAATAATTGTAATTAATATTAGTTGATATTCAAATGTAATATTGACTAACTAAAGGAAATAAAAATATTAGCAAAGTTATCGTTAAATTACCTATGTATGTAGTTTATATTATATTATGCCAAAAACCTGTTCCAAAATCCAAAATATATTTGTATATAAAATCTAAACCCAAAATAAAATGTTATCATGTAATATAATTAATTCATTAAAATAAAGTAACAAAAATAATTGTAATTAATATTAGTTGATATTCAAATGTAATATTGACTAACTAAAGGAAATAAAAATATTAGTATGGTTATCATTAAATTACCTATGTATGTAATATAAATATATTATGCCAAAAACCTGTTCCAAAATCCAAAAATATATTTGTATATAAAATCTAAACCCAAAATAAAATGTTATCATGTAATATAATTAATTCATTAAAATAATTATTAATTATTACTTTCTTAAGCATATTGGAGTTTTAGTTCCAACACTTATGTATTGAAGTGAAACTTAGAATTGGCAGAGGAAGGATGAAAGCAGGGTGTCGTCTAAGAAATGCGATATCTTAGACGACAGGGTGACAAACAATGAAATCAAGTGACTGTAAAAATTTGAGACTGGTATGATGAATAAGATTTTGAAAGGGTCTCTAAAATGGTTTGGTCATGTAGAACGAATGGACGACAAACAATAGTAAAACAGATATATATATGCTGATAATGACCGGTAACGTAAGATGAGAACGACCAAGAAAGACGTGGCATGATCAGATGAACTAAATTCTTGAGTTTGTTCATGCCAAAAGCAGACAAAATCGAAGGTCATTTATGACAAGATGTATGACAGTGGAAGAAGCGAGAAAAATAGACTAGGATAGACGAGTATGACGGTCTATCCTCTTTATCTACCCCTGCTGGGAAATAGCGTGTCGGTGGTAGTAGTAGTAGTAGTCATTGGTATAGTGAGTGTCCTGACGAAGAGACGGGTACGTCTCGAAACCGGTAGATATAAAAAGTCGGTAAGTGGTAAAATAATAACATTTACTAACATAAATTAAAATTTTTGACCACAAAATGTATACTTTAAACAGAAATAATATCAACATATTACAACAAAGATAAAGAACATTTTAGAGAAGGGAATGTAAAAGTCTAGGCATCCACACGGCTTACGACCTGTAATTGGCTGATTTAAATGGCCACTTTACACACTGTGTAACATTCACCATTATGTCTTTATTTGAGCGTCTATATTCCTTCGATTCTTCCATCTGTTGATGTTTGCGAAGTAAAAGAGCTAAAACCTTTATTGTTGCGGTAAGATTCGTGTGATTGAATTATTTCACCCACATACTAATCAACGTCTGAAAATATTTTTAAATTTTTGGATGGGTTTGGTGGATTCAATTCCCTCAAAAGCTGTTAATATCAACATAATACAACAGAGATGAAGAACATTTTAGAGAAGGGAATGTAGAAGTCTAAACATCCACAGGACTTACGACCTTTTATTGGTTGGTTTAAGTGGCCGCTTTACACCCTGTGTTACATTCACCATTCTGCCTATATTGGAACATCTATGTCCCTTCTTTTTGGGGTTGAATTCTGTTCTTGTCTCCAAAACTTTAAAAATCTCAAAACACTGTTGATAAATAATATCTTTGAAGTCTTTAAACAAAAACGTTTTGTGATTCTGTTTTTCTCGAAGAGCGTTGCAAATCGTTTCTACTTTCTAGTACCAAAGTTGGTCTTGTTGCCAGGTGTATAGTACGTAGTAAAGTTCCATGCTAGCTTTATCCAAGTGTCTGGTGAAAATGTGGAAAACATTTTATTTAGGATTTGCGAACTGCAGAACGGAACGTTTCGAGACATTTCTGCATGAATATTTCCCTGTTTTTGCTTATTCCTCCATTTTTATTTTGCTTTGCTTCAATTTTATTTCCTTCTGCGTTATGTTCGTCAAACGATTTGTGCTGAGTTTTCACATCGCAAACACGTTTGACAATAAACACATTTGTGCATTGAAAAATACAGTTTTTTTTACAACATTTGAAAATTATCGACAAAATATATTTTTCCAAAGATGGAAAACGTCGGAAAAGTTTTTTTCCGTAAAATTCAATAGTAGAGATTTAAATTTATATCAAAAATTGAATTAGCAAAGTGGCGATATTATCGAGTCTTTTTTTTAAATCAAAAATTTTGTTACAAAAACGCAAATAATTGTTAAGTACGTAGCCTTTGTTAATACTAAAATATGTTATATGCAACTACTATGGGGTATAGGAAATCAAAGTTACATAAACTGACTATAAAGACAGCAAAATAAAATATTAAAGTTATTATTTGACCTACCCTATCTAACAGCAACTAAAGAACTCTTTAAACAAACTAAGAAATTAAATGTAACTGAACTCTTTACTAGAATTCTTCGTATTTATTCATAAATTAGCCACTGATGTAATTGTAGACGAAAACTAAAATTTGAAAAAAAAAATTGTTAACATGGACACAATACGAGAATATCAGAAAAATATCATATACAACCTTCTAAAAAGAGACAAGTACAGTGGAGACTAACAAACCTTGGACTGAAATTTTACAATAAACTACCAGACAAAAATAAACAAAAGACTCAAAAAACTTTTACAAAAGATGTTAAAAATATAATCATGTAGTAACAGTAAAATGTGAATTTAAGAGTAAAAATATTTTGTTAAATGTGTGTAACCCGTAAGGGTTTATCAATGAAATAAAAAATTTAAAATGCGTTTTCGGTGAGATTTTATCGAATTGTTTTGCTTTTTCAAGAACGCCTGATTTATTTTAAATATTTTATAATAATATGTCTAGAAGACGAAAATACAGTTTTACCTAAAATAGAATCGAAATCCTAAATTTAATGTGTTTTTGGACTCAATGATTACTCTAAGGTGAATATCGTAAGAAATTCTACTGGATATAAGTTTGCCTCATAGTAATGTTGAGATAATTATAATTTTTTTCAAAGGCAGTTCACTGCAATATTTTATTCTCCCTAGACTGGTACCTGAAGCGTACTGCTTTTCACTTTACCTTCATGTAACATGTAGGTGATGGAGACAAGTTGCATTTGGCGTACTAACACAATGTCTTATGCACGACTGAACGTGAATTGGACAGTTTATACATTTCGCGTGTTGGGTTCGTTATCTATCACATAACTCACTCATTACATATATCTGAAAACCGTTTTAAAGTCCAAGGATCTTCCTATCGGTTTAACATTTACGAGAAAAAAGTTATTTGACACTTACACAAACAAAGGCTAGCGTCGGATATTGTCAATGAAGTATTGCAGTGTGGACCACCTTTAAAATATTTCACTTTCAAACATTTGTCTATCGCTGTAGAAGCCGTCTTCAGGATAAATTATGTGTTGTACCGAAAAAAAAAGTGTTTACGTACTAATTGTTTGTACCGTGTTACATTTGTTATTTGAGGGTATAAGAAGCTAACTTAAAATTCTCCATTTAAGGAGTTACTGAGGTATTTGCGAAAAACTTTGAATAAAGAATTAAGAGATTTCTAATTATGCTTCACTAACTCAATAAAGAATGCTTAATTAACGGTGTCAAGTAGTATAATAGAAATTGGTTTTTTTCGAAATTTAGAGACGGTTTCAAATTACGCTAGTTTTCAACTAGGTTTTAAGTGAAGTTTGTTTTGGCATAAATAACAAATTTTCCGTTTTTGGTGGAGATTTCTTAATTTGCTTCTGACCTTGGTTTCTTTTATTACATTTATCTTAAATTTTATCTGCAAAGTTAGATTAAGTTTTCTGTATGGAAACAATAATATGCCTACATTTTTTTTATTTTGAATATGTTCAATTATATGTTACCAACGAAGATACATTGAATGTTCATGCAAATATACTCATTTTCGTACACAAATATCGGTTTTTCTTTATAGACAGTCAAAGATAACTCTGTTAACTTACCATTGTAATCAGGAATTATATTTGTTTGTGTTTTCTACGCATATATTAAAATATAATTAATCATTACTCGTACACTGCGTATTTTTTTTAGAACTTATTTGCTTAACATATATTTTAAACGTAGTTTTGTTGAAAATCATTTATTAATTTAAGTGTTAAGTTTGGAAAATATCTGTAGATTCATAATTATCTGTGTAGAGAAACTAAACATTTCTTCGATGACATGAATTTAATAAAATTTACAAGAGCTATTTGTTAGTTAGATTATTATATTAGGTACTCTCTTTATTTTATTTTATTGAACCCGATGTATCAACAAAGTTTATAGCTTTGCAACACGCCATTTTATCACGCTAAGGAAAGCTAATATGCACATCCATCTCACAGTTAAATATAGCTAATATTTCTTGAGAAATAAAAACGGGTTCCCTTTGGAGATTATAAGCCGGAACGGAAAATAAAATAATAGAATTAAGATTATGGACTAATTTATATTGATCACATTTATTCATAAAAATAATTTTATTTACAAATTCAATCATGCGATCTATCGATTTTCATAATTATTGCTGAAGTGTTTTTGATTGTCCCATTGGCAAAGAAAAAAAAAAAAATGTTGACTTCCGTATTTACATTTAAAAAAGGTTTTCTTTCTCTGATGCAATAAATTAAACAATCAAATTGTCTGATAAAAATGTGAGTTTATTGGATTTTTACTCAAAGTTTGCTGACAATTTGTTTTTGCTCCTAAAATATCTCTCGGCCCATGGAATAGAATTTCTGCTTTAATTATAAATATACAATGAAATAAATGTTAATAAATATTTGTGTGTCGACTTTTTAATGATAACAAGTTTAGTCAGGACACTAACCATACTACCTTAAAGTAGTAGCATAAAAATAAAACATATTTACTTACATTTATTAAAATGTTTGACCGCATAGCTTTAAATATAATTTATTACAAAAAAAAAATGAGTGATACTTGAATCAACAAATTTAAAATAACTAGTGACCGGTTTCATCACTTTCAATACTAAAAATCTATTTAAAAAAAAAATGGGTAGAAATTATAAGGAGTGTAAGGAAAAAATCAGTTTAGAATCGATAAAAAGCGAATACTGTTATAAACATACAAAAACAAAATTTTATTACACTGAATGTGAATTTTCGTCGAACGCAACCCTGGTAGGTCGATGAATAAAAAAATTATGCTCCTAACTTTTTTTTTTACATTTTAGGTTGAAGATTTTAATCTCTACAAACACGCGCAGTGCAAAGATCTACATTTCACCGAAAACCACACGTAAATCGGTTAAGCCGTTTACGAGAATTATATATGTAAAGATAACAACGAACTTTCCTCAAGAGTTTTTATTTACAAACTTGAGTGTTTTGAATAATATATACTTATAAGAGTCATCTTTGAAGATGTAGTAAATATTGAGTATAATTAAGTCGACCAAACGATGCCTCAAATATGAGACCTTTGAATATATTTGTAGACAGGTGAATATTGATGCCACGTTACAAATAAAAGTGTACAATTTTAGCTGCCAATTATTATTTCACGGCTGGAATGTTCAGTCGTTTGGGAAATTTTCCGATTTCCCTCGAGGGATTTCCAGCCAAGAGGAGCTCGCATTTTATCCCGTTTATATTCAGTCAGCTAAACCCGCGTTGAAATACTTCTATCGACAGCAATTTTCGTACATCACATTCCCGATGAAACAATTTCATTTGGTACTCGATATAATTACAATGGATCAATTCAATCAACATTTTCAAATATTCAATTTTCGAATTTGCGGTAAAGGCCTGTCTCCGGGCGGATAAAGAAAACAGTTTCGTATCAATCTTTTTAATATACGAGTATTTATTTCGTATGTGTGTTCTTGACATACTAAATAACAATATGACCGATTTACGCGTAGTTTTTTGCAAATTAATGAACTATGTCCTGGGTATTTTCATAGTTCTTAAAATCTTCATTATGTTTATAAAAAAAATAAGTAGCGTAAATATGTTAATCATTGATCTCCCAGGACCGCATTCGACATGAATGCATTTCCTAAAAAAATCGAAGGATGTATTTTTTTTGTGTATGAAAATAAGTTTGTATTTGAATGTTAATAAACATAATTTTTTTTTTTGATCTCAATCAGACTCGTCCTTTATAATGTCCAACTATTTAGTTCTTTTTACTGGATTTTTAATTACGCTTAAAATAAATGATATAAGCTGACATTTTATACATTTTTGAAAATCGTATTTCTACATACAGTGCACCTCTGTTGGTAAAAAGAGCAGAGTTTGACATTTGACAAAATAATTCCATATTTGAAAATCAATTATTTTTAGTTTTGCAATTCATTCATAAACAAGTAAGTAGGTATTTTTTTAATCAATAAACAGTTACACAATCTTTTTTCGCGTTTATCGGGACGTTTTTTTACACACATTTTGTATTGGATCACAACAACAGTTTCGGAAGAGCATTCTTCCTATAAACGGGTGAGATAAAAATTTTTTTTTTCACCCGTCTCATGTTTTATATCACTCTTCAATGAGAGGAGTGCTCTCCAAAAATTGTAGTAGTGATATTTAAAAATAATAAAATTGGGTTACACTAAAAACAAAGTTTATTTTCATATTTTGAAATGTTAAGACCCACTCGCAATGCCAAAAAAATGTATTTAGTAGACATGCTAGTAAATATAAACCTACTTACGTACCCGCCCCTTCGAAGATATAATAAAGGGGTATATTGGGAATTGCATGTTAGTGTAATTTATGTCCTGTTTAAAAGACGGGTACGTCTCGAAATTGGTAGATACAGAAAAGTCGGTAAATTATTAATAGCAAATAAAAGCTACCAATTATGGAAATATTTGACCACATAATAAACAACAACAACAAACCATCACGCAGTTACCCTGTAAGGGTAGGCAGGAAGGATAGAATGCTACATCGCTCTATATTTGCAAGATTATTATTTTTGTTTTGTTCATATTTCATTATTAATTTTTGGCTCTGCTTCAGATTTTGTAGTATTATTGGCTAAAACAGTTTTCTTTGTTTGTTATTTACATTTTAAACGCCAATGAAAATGTATGATACGCTATGCAGTGGTAAACGATACAATGTTATTAATCTGAATCCTTGACACCGGAAAATGGCAGTTTGGCATGTTTAAGTCACCCGTATTTGAAACAAATGCAGTCACACACAACTCGCATTATGCATTTTGGGCGAGAAATTCAAAGCTGCTTTTGTATACATTGTTTTAAATACTAAAGAGAAAAATGAAAAAAAAACAGTTTTGTAAAAAAAATGTTAATTGCCTATTAAATTACTATTTTAAATACTTACTAAATGAATTATTGAAGCACTGATGCAATTTTTTACTTATTTATTTTATTGGGTAAACAAACAGTATGTATACAAATATTGACAATTTCTTTGTGTATTTTATTTATTTAAATCTTAAAGTAGGGCACACATATCATACATATTGTTATGTGTGTTCTAATAATAACATTGCAAATATATTTAATTTATAAATTGTTTATCACATATGTCTTGACCATTATTTTAAATTTTGATATGTTTTTTTCTTCATAAATATTTTTTTCCATTTCGTAATACTTTTTAATTGCTTTAAATAAAATTGAATTTTGTGACTTTGCCTTTTTCCTAAATGGAAGTCTAATTTTGTTCTTTTCTCTAGTATTTTGATCGTGTTCATGCTGGTTCCGATCAATTTTTTTCCAAAATTCTGTTTTTTTATTAGAGTTTATAATTTTATGAACAAATATCATTGTATTGTAAAATATTCTTTGTTTATATGTTAGTAATTTCATTTCATTTACCATCGACTTTACCTAGTGAAGGACACTCATGCACACACCAAATAATTGTTTACACTTAATACAATAATTTAAATTATGTTTAATATGATAAATGTAAAAAGAAATGAAATGAAAAAATATGCATATAATAATAAAGTTAAATATTTGCTTCTCTCGAAATTTCTACGATTTTTGACCTAAATTTACATGCATTGTCACAAAAAGTATCAGCCTTGGTAAATCTATTGTTATATTGGTCGCATACTATAGGTATTGCAGATTGTTTCATAAAGTTTGTTGAATCGTTTTCTATGTAAAAAAGAAGATTTTATCTGGTCGGTCTAGATGGCACACGGAATGGAAGTCTTTCAAGTGAGTTAGGAAAATCAATTTAATTATTTATTAATTTGAATAAAAATAACTGATCTAACATTACGCTTTGATTTTTAAGAGAGTTTATTCCATGGTACTGCATACTTTCAGTATGGTTAGAGAAGTTAATTTTTAACCGGTAGTCGACCTGTTTAAAAAAATCACTACTGCACCTGATGAAAAGTATGATAGCTTTTAAAAAATATTATTTATATCCAGAAGCTGGATATGCATAAATTATCTTTTGAAAAAAACTATCATACTCAAATTTAGAGGTAGATAGATATAGTACGGAAGTTAAGTTTGCCGTCTCGGTATTAACCGATGAAGATAGCTTTTATAATCGCGGCCCTGGTGTTGACTAAATACAACATTTTTGATACCTTTTTGACACTGCTCTGATTTTTTAAATTAATATGTGTATCTAAATGTGATTTCTCTAAAAAAGGTTATTTAATCACATCGTAAATCAGCAGCTTAATGACTTTTCAGGAAAACGCCTTTGATATACCTCAATATTTATCACTTTATCGTGCCAAATTCAGAGTTGCGTGTTTAACTTTGTCTTTCGTGATACAATAAGAAATATATTGCTATGGTAGTTTGTGCATAAAACAAGCGTGCATGCAGATACTTTTTTTACTAGTGTTGCAATGCAGCTAAAGTTGAAAACGCCTACTGATGTTAAATACCGCAGTTTTCCCCACCCGTTACTTACCTACCTTAAATTAAATAGAATTAAGAATAATTATATGTACGTAACTACCACGAGCAAGCGGTGAGGTTTTTGATTAGAGAATCAGTCACTTTGTACTAGGTACAAAGGTAAAATATTATGTACCTTACTAACACAGTAATTCGTTTAAGTAACAGTAAAAGTTTAAAATAAACTAAATAGCGTTTTTTGCCATAATTTCAGAATAAACGCGTCATGTTTCATAGTTAAATATTAGAATACCATCATGTCAACCAATTCAAATGTTAAATTTATTATAAAACAGTTATAATGCACGAAAAACAAACACGTATTTGTTTGTTAGAATTGCTTCCATAAAGGTACTAAATATCTCAATTTGCGCTAGCGCAAACTTGCGAATTCAGTACTGGGCAACCGGATTATAAGAATCAACAGATTTACGCAGTTCTTTATTTTAGAATTAGATTGAGAGCAGTAAATTTTATTTCAGTCCAAGCATAACTGCATTCATGCGGAAGGATTTTTTTAGAAGATAATTAATAAAAAAAATATTAAAAGATTTGTTAACTTATGGTTGATTTTATTATATAAAAAAAATCATTGGTAGGTACTGATTGTTTAGAAGTCAATTTTTTAGGGAAGTATTAGTTCCATCAAATCCATGGACGGACCGGACCGTGCATGAAAAGAACAGATATCATATACAAAAAAAACAATTGTTATATAATTCCTATACTATTGACGTCAAGCGTGAAGTAATGAGAAAATCACAAAACTTAATAAACTCGTAACGACAATAATACGCTACAATATTTTTTTGGCATATTTAAAAGTCAATAAACCATTAATTAAAAAAAACCAATGGACTTTCTCATTCTTAAAGGCCATGATTAAAATTTTACTTTTTTCTTAGTATACAGATGTATACTAAGAAAAAAGTAAAATTTCTTAGTATATTTTTGAATTATACTTGGTAAATACGTTAATTAGCATCTGTTTTAATCAAGTACTATTAAAGAAATGTCTCCAAGTAAAATTTCCAAAGCAGATGTTTAAAGACTGCTTAATAAATTCTATTTCCTGGAAGATTTCAAGAATAAGCAATTCCACTGGTTTTCAATGAAAAGATATTTCATCAATATGATAATTATTTCGAAACGATATTAATGAAAAAATTACGTAACTTAATATGTGTGACGTTGGTGTTCAAATAATTAATTTGATAGACACGATAAAGTTGTTTGAATTTATAAAGCATTTTTGTTTGTTAAATATATTCGAAGCTCGAAGAACCGACCTGTTTAATATCGACATTCCAATTCAACTCAAATTCCTTCAGATGTATTTATATATTTTGAAAATATATTATAACGGGGACGAGATCAAAGATCTGAGGCATGCAGTGGAGTTGAATAATGAAATGGTTGTACCACGTACATAAAAAAGGAGATGATGTTATCCTGGTAAAATATTTAAAAAAAGTATATTGTATGATATTTATTTGTTTAGTTTACAGAAACAAACAGTCGACAATGATAAGTAACAAAAAAAAGATACGGTTTAAGGACAGACCAGCGAAGTTTCTAAATAAAATCATGCATATGAAATTGTGGTACAAAAAAAGGGGGTGTTAATGTGTATTTGTATGAGAGTAAGTGTATAGGTGTGTTTGTGTGTATGTGGGAGTAAGTGTTCAGGTGTGTGTAAGTGTGAGCATCATTAAATAGCAAGTAGAATCGTATTGCAGCCAGAAAGAACCAGTCTTAATTTATTTTAAAATAAATTAAGTGGCGTGTTAAATATATCAAAAGATGAAAAAAAAGCATTATAGTTAAAGAAAGAATGATAGAGTAAAAAGTGTTGTGCATAGTTAGTGCTAAAGACTGGCAGATGGAAGAAATACTTATTTCTTGTCACGTGAAAGGGGACATTAAGATTAATTTTGGAGAGTAGGACTCTACTAGAGACAAGAGTCTACTTTATTATTTAATAAATTGTATAAATAATTTAGTTCAGATATAATGCGTCTATTTTCGACGGTAAAAAAACAATCTTGTTTGCAGCTGATTGGCTGTAAGTGCAAAGCGGTTTATTGTTTTTGTAATTTAGGAATAAAGAATTTTTTTGTTGAACATTTTTAATCCTTTCTATGTTTGTTATGCATTGTGGGCTCCACACAACGGATGCAAACTTCAAGTTACTGCATTCAAAAGTGTTGTATAAGTTTTCAATGTGCTTGGTTTTTTAAAGGATTTGGAAATTCTGAAAATGAAGCCCAGCATTTGGTAAGCTTTTTCAACAATAGAATTTATGTGAGACCCAAACAGCAATATACTATTAAAAATAACCCCTAAGTCTCTAATCTCGCTACACCGTGATATGAAATTATCTTTGATCATATAATTGTGCGTAAATTTGTTTTTACTTTTAGTAAATGTCATTGAATAACATTTTGAGGTATTAATGTACAATTGATTTTTATCACAGTAATCAATTAGGCGATCAAGATTATTATTATTATTATTACGCAAGTTTTATATATATGTATAGGTCACCGACCGAAAGACATAAAGTAAAATCTTTTAAAAAGTAGTGACACTAGAACGTACCCATTTTTTCTGAGTTTGTTTATCTACACCGGGGCTGCATTTAACGAGCATTTATCTAAAAATTGGAGGATTCCGATTACCCAGTAACACTAATAACAATGTTTTAATTCATCGTGAAGTGTTACAAAGTGAATTTTGATCAATTTAATAAATGAGTAAAAATCTGACCTTCTTTTAGATTACAGTTAGATACGAAGATTAACGTAAACATATTCTTGAATTTACCTCTGATTTAATTGTAGACAATAAACTAAAACTTGGAAAATAGTGACACACACAGACACAATATGGGAAAATTCTAAACAATATCCCATAGAACAATATAAAACGAGACGAGGAAAGCCGAGACTTGTGAACCAGGGATAGAAATTATATTTATAATAAATTATCAGACCGAACTAAACAAAATACTCAGACAGCCCTTTCGAAAGAATTAACAACAGTACATATTAATTGATTGATTGATTTGGTGTTTATTTTGTAGAACTCCATATTTAAACTTATAATTAGAAATCGAACACTGATTTGAGTCTACTGAACACTTTATTTTATTTTTACAAATATACATTTTCAAACGAATGTCATTCGTTTGAAAATGCCCTAATAAGGCGAAACAATTGTCACGAAGTTTTTATTTTTATATGTTTATATTTGTAAAAATAAAATAAAGTGTTCAGTAGACTCAAATCAGTGTTTGATTTCTAATTATAAGTGTACATATCAATACTTAATTTTTTTGCAACACATAGGGAAAACACTATTGAGAAGGGAATATAAAGGCCTAGGCATTTAAAGGGCTTATGACCTGTCATTGGCTGGTTTAAGTGACCACTTTACACACTGTGTAACATTCAACATTCTGCCCATGTTTAAACATCCACATTTCCTCAACTCCTCCATCTGTTGACTTTTGTGAAGTAAACGAGTTGAAACCTTTATTATGTGAGTGAGATTCATCCCGCTGAACCAAATCACCTACTAGGCAACGCCTGAAAACAATTTTCCATTTTTTATATTTATTTTTATCCCATGTAGTTAATTCAACAATGTTTGAGTATGTCCAAATGCTTGCAGATTGGCTGGATTTCCTCCCTAAGGAGTCGTTCATATTTAAATTTATTTCATATAAATATTGCATTGCAATAATTTTAAATATGAATAACTCCCTAGCGAGAAAATCCAGCCAGTTTGTAAGCATTTAGACATACTCAAATATTGTTAGTACATATTAAAAAGGAAAAAATATTTCTTCAATCGATGTAAGGATTTATAAAATTATTTTTAATAGTATTATAAACTATGTGTAGCAAAAAATATTACCATAAAATATTGACGAGGTTTAAGGAGATCAATGAATTTAGGGGTAAAATCTAGTCTTTTGCCTACAAACATTTTAACAAACTCAAAATATTTAAATTTATTTAATTAAAATATAAACATCATTTAAAAAAAGATAATTGGCGGGTTTCAGTGCCCACTTACACACTGTGTAACGTTTACCATTCGTACAATATTTTGAGTTAATATAAATGTTTGCAGCCAAACTGGATTTCACCCCCCAGGGAGTCATTAAGATTAACAAATAACAACAGTAATGGAGATTGAGAACATTTTAGAGAAGTAAATATGAAAGTCTAGGCATTCACAAGGCTTATGGCATGTCATCAGCTGAGTTAAGTGGCCTCTTTACACACTGTGTAACATTTACAATTTTGCCTATGTTTGAACGTCTCAAACTTCAATCTTGAACATGAAACTCAAAATATCGTAATAAAAGAAAATGTAAAAAAAATAAAAAAATAATTCCAGAGGTTGCCTAGCACGTGTAATAATTTAATCAGATGAATCTCTTCACAGCAATTAAGATTTCAGCTCCATAACTTCACCTTAATCAAAAGAGAAAAATTGAATAAATACGGATGTTCAAACATAGGCAAATTAATTCATGTTACACAGTGTGTAAAGTGGGCACTTAAACCAGCCAATGACAGGTCATAAACCTACACTTCCATATTCTCTTCCCTGAAATGTTCTCCAGCTCTATTGTAATTTGTTAATTTACCATTCTCCATATGTTTGAACATCTAAATAGTATTTTTAACACAAAAAATTAGTTGTCTCTCATTACTCAAACAAATACTTGCTTTGTAAAAAAAACGTTGTACATTTTAAATTTTCTTCAAAATATTACATGTTGAGAAATGTCAAGTTTTAGTGTTTATGTCTATGATTAAAGTGGTATTTTTTTATTTATTTATTAATTTTTCTCTCTTACAAACTATAATTAATAATAAAAATAATGTGACCTAACTGGGTTTACCCGTGCCGAGGACACTTAACAATTTATTTTTTTGAAATGTTGTTACATTTGAGAATAAACAAAGTAGATTTTCTTAATAAACAGAGATAATTAACAAAATATTCACAGTTTTAAAAACTAGGTATATATGTACATCTTTATTATTTGTATTACTAAACGCACAATGAAAATAACAAAAACCTAACATAAGCTAGGTGGAGCAATTGATTCAATATTGGTTTGGGCGAATGAGACAATCTATTTTACTTCTACCTAGCTCCACTATCCATTTTTTTATAGCCCTTTTAAACATTTTCTCGTTACTAATTGTTTTAATAGATATTAGAAGTAGGTTAAAGATTTTAATTGAATAATACTCAAAATTCCTTTGTCCGAAAGTGGTATTTATTTATTTATTGTAATGTTATTTCAAATAAGTGAATTCTATTTACGAGTTAACTGCAAGAAATATACGGTCAGTACTAAACTTTAAAGCGCATTTAGGAGCCGCATTTCCGAAATGACTCGAAGTCGAATGCAAACAGCTGCGGAAAAATGCAAACTCATTGGATAATTTTATGCAAGGGTAATCGTCTGATTTAATGTAATAGCTTCCGCCTTTGCCAAAGTAATCGTTATGGTAAAGAGGTTAGTGGAAATTGAATAATGTGACGACCAAGCACACTTGAAGCACAGTGAAACTAGAATATAGTATTGTTTTATATACTTTTTAATATAGAGCACCATGAACGAGATAATTTATTTTATTTATTTATTTATTATATATATACGGCCTAAGCCAATTACAACAGTTACATGAAGAAACATAAATGCAAGAAACTGAACAAAAAGAACATAAAACTATTTAGCAAAGACAAACAAGGGCAAAACAATAATAGTATACAATATATTTAAAAAAAACGAAAGACCAAAAACTTTGAGCTAAACCATGCCAATCCAACTTCATCCTACACTGTTTAGTCGCGAAGAGTAATTATTACTATTTATCTTTATAAATTTTCACTGATTTTTTATTGAAATATTGACAAAATCAATCATCAACAATCTCTCCAATATATCAATAAAAAAAATTAAAGTAAATCTAAAGAAATTTTTTGAACACGTGTAAAAACCACATTAAATTTTAATTATTGTTTTATGTTTTTTTCTGTATATATCTTATGTTTTCTTTTTTCTTCTCATGTAATCGTATATTTGAAAGTATATAAACTCTTATAATAAACAACTACAACCGTGTAAGTCACTCTCCAAGCACAAGAGTTAGTCTCTTTTTTGGAGGGTTAGAGTGATAACTTTTACTAGATGCATAAAAGTAGATTTGTAAAGAATTTTTTAAAAACATGGACCTTTTATGAAATTTATTAATAAAAAAAATAAATAAATAAAGCAGGTTCCATTTAATTGGGTATGTAATTTTTTGATAAAACATTTCGTTTTTGACCACTTGATTTTATTTCAATGCACTACTAGTGGTATTATACACTCAGAACTATTATTAGCCCGAGAGTATAGTTGAAATAAACTCATGTGGTCTAAAAACAAACTGTTTTATTAATGATATATGCATAGAATTAAGAATAGTCCAGAATCCGCACACGCGCATCAAACAGAAGGCGACTTAACTACTCTTAAAGGAGTAGTTTTACATTTTGACCCATTAGTTTCTTTGTAAACGTCGCTCAGTACGCAACTCCCGATTTTAATTTAACTATGCCTTTTTAGTCGTTTTAAAGTGTAGAAATACTGATGGAATCAAAATGAAACAAGATGGGATCTCATTTCATGTGTAAGTAGCAAATGCATTACTTCATCGGTCAGATTGTCAAAGAAAACAAAATGGCCCTTTGTTAGTGTTGTCAGGGTAGTCAAATTTTACGCTACTTTGCTCATCTAATGAGAGAACTAACGAAAATTGAACCTCTTGGATTGAACACCGTCGTGGTGGACATTTGACTGACATTGCCTTTAAAACATAATGGCATCAAATATTATTTAACATGATCTATAAAAACAATTAAACTTTTAAGAAATTGACAAATCGCTTTTTTGAAAAAAATATAATTATCTAAAATTTGTGCTATGAATATATTTTTCACGCTCTGGCAACATTGCGTGGCTACTTTACGCATGCGCGCGGTGAAAGAGGGGCAAAGTGAGGTTTTTTCTTAACACAGTCCGATGTATTCAAATATGATTCTACGCTCCTTCTTGACTATTCTCAATTCTCTGATTAAAAAAAAAAATTAAAAAATCAATAGATATATGTTATTTCAAAAAATAAATGCCGATTCAATAAATTATTAAAATTAGAAACTATGTTCTAAAAGATACACCGTTTTTTATTGTATGAAGTTCAGGGTGGGTCTCATGTGTTATTTTTAATTTAACTATTGATTCAAAAAGTTCTGGAAGATTATTAAGGTTTTTTTTCCGAAAATACAAATAATTATTTAAAGCTGCAGTTGTATTGCATCTATGTAAAATTAAATTATTTAGAAATCTAGAGTTTCGCAAATTTTGTAAATAAAATTTATTTATTTATTGAAAACATCACAGTCATACATAACTAAACTGCACGACATACTAAGTAACGGCTAACAACTAACCAATTACAGGTTTCACAAAGGAACAATTTTATAAAAAAAAGGATAACACAGTTTACTACGAGGGAAATGAAATTAAATAAAATGGGTAGAAAATATAACAAAGAAAGTGAGAATGGATAAATAGTAAGAGAAATAAAACAAAGCAAAAAAATATATAAAGAGAAGGTAATGAAACTAAAAGATAAATTAAAACAATAGTTTTTTATGATCTTCAAGTCCAAAAATTTTATGTGTTTCTGTAGTGCCCTCTTTTCTTGATGTTTCAAACTCAGTTTTCTATTGAAGCATATTGCGTCCAGAGAAAGCCTTCTGGTTTTTTTTCGGCTGCCAATTTCTGTATCGTAAATTGTATATATTACAAAAAAACTCTTTGTCCTACTCCTAACAATCCTTTCACTGTTCCTTGATAAAAACCGATGTCGTTGAAAACCTGATAATAAACGGTGCTACATGCATGATTACGGGTGACTTATATGAGGAGCGCCGGAGGTAAAATTGTTTAAAAATAGTCATATAATCTGATGCTATTAAATTTATCAAATTACGATTATGAACAGAGGCTATTCTGATCAAAGTAAATACAGTTTTTGCTTCTATTTATGTTTGCAATATGGTCATGAGGATGAATGACTATATCCGACAAAGGCCTTTCATATAATTTGCCAAACTCACAGTGAAAGGGGGAGAAAAAATAACAGAGTTAAATCAATTGAATATCGTGTTTTATGAAATTGTAATTTTCAAAAAAGTAACTTGTGTGTCTTACTGCTCAAGTTTTTTATCCCGTTATTCACACATGAGCCATTAGAAACAGACGTCAAAGACTAGTAAACATGATGCCATATGAAGTGAGCGCGCGTTTTCAAGGCTCTCGGGAGGCATTTTTAATAAATTTATTAATTTAATAACGTTTATATATTGTATTCTTAAATGAATCACATGTTGTGAAAAAAAGTCAATAAAGTTAACGATTTTGTTTCGAACACCCAATTGAATGCGTCATGTTGACATAAAGAATAAAATATTCGCTGACGAGTACGCCATTGATTCGACAAATTTATTAAAACCGTTTGTTTACTGACAGAAGGCGCTTTTTTCACTGTACCAGAAAAAAAAACATTAAATGTAATGCTCCATAAAATTCTAAATGTTCCCTGAATCCATAAAAATGGTAAACATTAAATTTAGGTGATATTTAGAGCTTTGTCAGTAAATACCGAGTTCAACACTCAGGATAAAAAAGATGGGTCTTTTATTTGAAAGTTATTATTTTTACCAAAAAAAACATCAGATAAAGATAAAGCCGTCACGTTTTCTCCCATAAAAAAACTTTCAAATTTATATTCAATCACCAAAAATGTTTCTTTGAATAATATATCAATTTATATTTGCACATAAATTATGTTCCTGTCTTGTCTCTTAAAATCATTATGATGGGCATTTTTATTTGATTTGATTTTAAAACCATTTGTTATTTAATAAAAATGTATAATCATGAAAAGTATTCCAGGAAAGATTCTTGCACACATAATCTTGGGCAGAAGATGAGCTCCTGTACTGCAGATTCTGAGAGTCAACCAAACTGGTTTTATTCCCAATAAGTCGTGTGCGGACCATATCCATAACATAAGATGCATTCTCCAACAGAGCAATGAAATGAACTCACCCCTTGCGTGTTGCTTCATTGACTACGAGAAAGCATTTGATAGTCCGCATCGACCATCTCTTTGGAAAATTCTCGATGCGTATGGTATTCCTCCCAAGATTATTGCTGTTATAAAAGCACTCCACATAGATAGCAATTGTCGTGTGAGAATCGGTAGCTCTTTGACTGATTGGTTCGGGGTCTCCACTGGAGTGAGGCAAGGTTGCGTTCTTGCACCGTTCTTATTCATCATACTGATGGATTTTATCTTATATAAATCAATACCACCCGATTGAGGTATAGAAGTGAACTCCCCCCTAAAGTTGTGTGACTTGGAAAATGCAGATGATGCATTCCTTTTTAAGAAGTCTTTTGGTGATTTTCAGGAAATTGTTGACACACTGCAGGAAAACTCAACTCGTCTGGGTCATAATATTAATACAAAAAAGACTCAGATTCCTGTCCTGACCCTGATCAGCCTCTCTATAATAATGGACAGAGGATTGAGAAAGTTGACCGCTTTAAATACTTGGGAGTACACATAACTGAGGATGGAAGCATGCATAAAGAGCTCGCAACCCGCCTAGGAATTGCTGGAGCAACTTTTAACTTGATGCGTGTTGTATGGATTTCTAGTCTATACTCGGTCAAAACTAAATGCCGATTACTCAAGTCTTGTAAAAAACCAGTTCTCTTATATAGGTGCAAATCTTGGCACCTTACCAAAACTCAAACAACTAAATTTCTAAGTTTTGAGAGTAAGTGCTTGAGAAGAATATTAGGTATAAGGTTGTTTGATTTTATAACTAACATTGAAGTCCGAGAACGGACGCAGCAGCTTCCAATAACAAGTGTCTCGAGTGGCGATGTGGTGGCGGACCTGGCTTGGACACGTGCTGCGCATGCCTCAGGAGAACCTAAACCCTAGTTGCCTCTTCTTTAAACCTGCGGGATCACGCCGTTTTGGAATGCCGTCAATGACGATCTTTAGACTTAAGGGTCGCTGGATTGACATGGGAAGAAACGAGAGTGCTGGTTGGCAATAAGGTCTTCTGGAGGCAACTGGTGATATCCACATGCTCCACTTAGGAGCGGATGTGGAAAAGAAGAAGAAGAAAAACTACTGCGGAAAATGCAAATAATTAATGCACATTGCAAATAAATCATATTTTCGTAATATCAGCATATGTTAATTTGGTTTTTCTTTTATTTTTCTTTTCATGGTAATGTCATACCATATAAATGTGCTATAAACTTTTTAATAATTAAAAAAGGAATGGCCCACGCTCAGACACTGTAGTCTTTGTGGGCATTTTTTCCAATTCATATTATAGCTTAATTTTAAGATGTATTTTTCTAAAGTGTATTTTTGTAATTATATTTCTATTTAAATAATATATGTATGTGTGGAACAATAAACAAAAAAAAATTAAATAAATGAAAAAAAAAAATTATAATAATCAACAGATGGAATAATTGAAGAAATACAAATTCTTAAATGCATTTTCTTAAATATTTATAGATAAAATGTATTCTTCCGGTATCACTTCACGGTGGGGGTTAGTTATCATCATAGCAATTTCAATTTTGCCCGCAGCTACTCTGAATAAGGATTTGAAGCTACAATGGAACCACTCTTAAGTTCTTAAGCCAGGAGTTACTTTTTCCTAAATCACTATTTTCACAAATATTTATGTTCCATTTTATCACCATTGATTTTAATTGATTTTTTTTATTTAAAAAAAAGTTTTTAAAATAAAATAAACAAAATAATAAAACCCTTTAAAAAATTAAATATTAAAAATTATAAAATAAAAAAAATAATTTTAATTTTAAAAACTATTTAAAAAAAAACAAATGTCTAGTCATACATTTATAAATACATTTGACGTGTATTTATTTATACATTTCTTTTTCTCTTTTTAAAAATTAATATAAATACATAAACATCAGTCAAAATCCTAAACTATTTCTTTAATAGTAAGTTTAAACTTCATTTGGCTAATGTGAAAAATGTCAATACAACTGATCTGGTTCCCTTGACTGTGCAATCTTGGAAAAAGTGAATTAATAGCATAATTAGTAGCAGCAATAATATGAAATGGGACATTATGTCTAGTAGTCCTAACAGGTATTCATAACAACACCATTTGAATAAATAATTTAGGTTTTCTTGAAGAATGTAAAAATCATCAATGGTTAAAATACTTTTGAAAATCTTATTGTCATCAACAAACATGAGGAATTCGACATCGTTAAATATGCTTGGTATATCATTGATAAACAAGGAAAATAAAATTGGTCCCAAATGAGAGCCCTGAGGTACTCCGCTTAATGCTTCGAATTGATCAGAATTAAAATTAAATATTTTTACCAGAAGTTTTCGAGACGTTAGGTAACTATCCAACCATTTAAGGATATCATCGCCTAATCCTAAGTTCCTCAATTTACTTATTAAGTAATAGTCAAAGAGGGGTCGCTAAAGTTTAGCATTTTTTCTAATAGAAATATAAAAACAAATTGCCATATACTTGCGAGTGGTGAGGGATATAAAATACATGTATTATTTTGTATTGGTATTTTATATTTGTTATTCATATTTTCATTTACAATAAAACGTTCGAAATAAAAACCACTATGGTTTTCTCGATAGTTTTATTAGCCAGACCACGCTGAAAAGTTGTTACTTTTAATCTGGAAAATACATTTTTCTACGGGAAAACCCCTTCAAACTACCAAATCGGTCTATTTATTTAGATGAAGTGTATTTTAATGGTTAACTTTAGTGGTTTTGTAAGTCAACTTGTGAAAGGGACTTTGTTTCCTCGGGGTCGTTTAATTCCAAAGGCAACCTTTTATTAGGATCAAGATACAGATGGACTATTCATGAGGATTCAGGATCCACAAAGATTACAGCTTTTACTTATGTATTTAAATGTATTCGTTAGACATTTTAATTTTAAAGAAACGGGTTTTATTTTACGAAACAAATTTAACAACAGTACATACATATAAAAAAAAATCATAAATAGATTGAAGAAAAATATAAAACCGACATACCATACATTTAGTAGAGAACCCTTACATGCACTGATTACGTCATGAAATTCTTTGATGTTGTGGGAGAAATAGTTGAAAATAGAGGGAGAGGTTGAAGAGAAGGGCGTGAGAGGTATTGAGTGACTATTGCAATGAAATATCGTCTAATGGGCTATATTGAATGGATTTTTGATTATTGATTAAATGAACATAAATATAGCCCATTATTCGATTTCAATACATAAAAGTTGTATTGTAATTGTCACTTTATATCTCTTACGTCCCTCCCTTTATCATCTCCCTCTTTTTTTCTCCCACAACATCACTCAATTTTATAACCGCATCAGTTCGTTTTATATTTTTTTGTAACAACTCTGTGGTGAAGGCGTACAGTGGGTTTTGCATGTTGGTGTAATTGGTGTCCTGACGAAAAGACGAGCGCGTCCTGAAACCGGTAGACAATGAAAAGTCTTTGCCGACTGGCGATTGGCAAATATTTCAAAACGTTTCGTGAAATGTTAGACCACAAAGTTAATGCTTTAAATATGAATGAGAAAACAATAATTCTTAGATTTTTTTTCTTGCAACTGGCGGGAATCGAATCCACGACGCGATTCGTCTTATGGACAACGGAAGTAGGTTTTCCGTTTTAGAGAAGTAGACCGAATTTCTTTGACTGAAATACTTTGTTATGTATGTTATTTACAATTTTCTTATTAAAAATACATATTTTTTAAAAATTATTTATGTTAACTTTGCGGTCAAACGTTATAATAAATTTTAGTAAATATTTGTATTTAACCACTTACCGACTTTTTATGTCTGCCGGTTCCAAGACGTACTCGTCTCTTCATCAGGACACTCACTAAACCAGCATGCACATACTAAAATACACATTCTCCTTTACCATCACAGTGCATGTTCGGACATGGTGGTGTTTGCATCCCCTTTAACTCTGCATGCAATTTTTCGTAAATACTTTGTATACTACGGTAATGGTAAAGGTGAATGTGTATTTTAGTATGTGAATGTTGGTGTAGTGAGTGTCCTGACGAAGAGACGGGTACGTCTCGAAACCAGTGGGCATAAAAAGTCGGTAAGTGGTGAAATACAAATATTTACATTAATTAAAAACTTTTTCAATTTCATTTGCCTGTTAAAAAATACATCTAATTCATCCGTCAATATATTTTAAAAATACACTTTTTTCTAAGTTAAATATACATAAATACTCCAGCTCATCATTAAGATCGCGCATTTAAGTAAAGAAACAAATCTAGGATTCCATGTCTGCGTTTACGCAATGAACAAATTTGCGTGATAAAGCTTATGCGTGAGAATCCACTTTATTTGATTGAATTCTCTCAGACTAATAAATTACTTACGTTAAATGTGGTGGGGTAAATCACTTATACATAAATATGTATGCGGTGAAAACTCTGAAAAACGTTTTTAGTGCGACATTTATTTTATTTAAAAAAAACAAATATTTTTAGGCCGAAGCTTGAAATTCGAGTTGAACGTACTATTTGCAAACCTGTAGCTCAATCACAAATAACTATTGACGTGCTAATAAGCGACGTGATAACAATTACTCACCATGGTTGTCTGTCGTATTCGCGATCACAATGCAACATTCCTAAACACCAAATATTAATTGTCAAAATATTTACGTTTGGCGACGTATAATCTTGCGGCGCAATCACATATTTGAATTTTACCGGTGTAAATATGGAAAATATTCAAAAACTGCTATTTTTATTAATTTAATATTTATTTATTGTCTCTTTAAGACCATCTAAATAAATGAACAGAACTACTTAGCTCAATAAAATTTAATATCCCAACTAGAAACCTCAGACAAAACTTACTCATTCATACCGATAACCATAGAACTAACTATGGTTTTCATTCCCTTATGGCCAGAATTCTTAGGTCTGCCAACAAACATACCAGTCTTGATTTCTTTGATGACAAGTTGTCTTTTTTCAAACGACCACTGAATCAAATTCAATTACGAGTATAAAAAGCTCTCTCCCGCTTTCTTTTTCAAATAAACGCCGATTTTTCGACAGTGAACTGTGTTTATTTACGAGGAAAACAAAAAACAAACCAACACGAGCGTTGACTTATGACTGCGATAACTTGAGATGTTCATTATTATTTATTATGATCGCTCAAATGCTTAGCATGTTTTTAAGCACGTCAATAGTTATTTGTGATTGAGCTGCTGGCAAACAACTGAACTCTTGCCGTCTGTGTTGTTCTTGTTCTATAGAGTGGTAAATTACAAATCTAAATAGTAGACTAATTCAAGAAAACTGCACGCTGACTATGCTCTAGGACCTGTTTCGTCTGCTTCAAGGTCTGAGAGATTGTTAGGACGATTAAGGTCTTTGCACAGGATTGTTGCTACTGTTGGTATAGGAAAATTAGGATTTTGTTAGGGATCAGTGTTATGATGAGAGGTCATTTCACCTGAGTTCGATAAGAACCGTGTTGGGATCTG
Source organism: Micrasema longulum (assembly GCF_059751315.1). NCBI lineage: Eukaryota > Metazoa > Arthropoda > Insecta > Trichoptera > Brachycentridae > Micrasema > Micrasema longulum. The sequence goes on along the minus strand of NW_028280634.1, from coordinate 14,772 downwards.
TGTTAGGAATTTTCCAGTAGTGTCTTGATAATTTGATGTACTAATGTGTGTTGATATACATATCGATACATCGGCAGAATTCTTCTAATGTGTCTTATATGTATTTGGGTTTTGTGTCGTTGTTTTTTTTGTTTGAATTACTACGTTCTTCTTCCTTTCCGAAACGAAATCTGAGCGTGCTGCCGCAGTCTCAATTTGGAACTAACTCTGTATTCGTACGGAATTCTGCATACTTTGTTGACTAAAAAGAGAAAGGTATAGAATAGAGATAAAAATAATTTTCGAGTGATTATTTAATAGGTAATTTTTTAACAAAGTTAAAAAAATTAATATTTAACAAATGTAAGTAAATATTAATATACAACCACTTACCGACTTTTTTAGTCTACCAGTTTCTAGACGCACCCGTTTATTTGTCAGGACACTCACTACACCAACATTTAAATACTAAAATACACCTCCACCTTTACCATCACCGTAGTATATAACAGTATTTGAGTCCAAATGTTTGTAGACAAAAGATTTTAGCCCTTCAACTTCACCAAAATCAACAAATGGAAGAATGGAAGAAATTTGGATGTTCAAACATACGCAAAATTGTGAATGTTACACAGTGTGTAAAGTAGCCACATATAAATAAAATTAATATAATATAAACCTGTCATGAAAATAAAAAAAAAGTGTCCCACTGAAAAGTCTTTAGACTAAGTGGGTAACAAATTCTTATATGTATTTTTTAAAATTAAATAAACGCTGCTCTGCAGCATTGAAACTGAAACATTTATTTAACTTGTTTTCATACAACTGGCCCTAACGGAGGTAGACCGCTGACATTATCTTTCAAATGTAATTTCCAACAGTCGATTTAATATTTATCAGCAATAAACCATTTTGTGTTCATTTCCCATAATACACAAAAAAAATAAGTAAACCTTCCTGGCGAATATCCTGTATATACGTACGTACGTAATTTTTATTTTAGGTATTTTAAAAGCATTTTTCCTTTGGCTGAATTATGATTGTTTTTTATTGTGATGATTTAATTCTCTATTTTGCATAACTAGTGAACGATTTCATTATATTTTCAACATTGTTAATTAACAAATCCATGCTAATATATTAAAAAAGTCATTTGAGTTATGATGGATATTAAATTATTTTGATCTATAGGACCTTTAAGGGAATGTCACTGCTCAACAACATTTATTTTAATAATGATACTTTAATGAGCTTGGCAATATCACTGCCGTTAGAAATACTTTACTAAGAAATTAAATGTCAACAAAACATAATTAAAGAAGTAGATAGAGTATCGCTATAAGAGATGAAATGGTCATTTTTTTTCTTTTCTTCCCGTAAAAAATATAAATACATCAGACAAATAAAAAAAAGAATGTATATTTTATAATTTATTATATGACTTGATTTTTCAGTTTAAAGACAAGATCAATAGGGTAAAAAGGAATATATGTACATACGTGCTGTTATATTGAAATATGACCGGGAATTTGTAACTTAAATAACCACATTTAAATTTATTTCAACAGAGGGAAAACATTTTTGAGAAGGGAATATGGAAGTCTAGGCATTATAGGCTTATGACTTGTCATTGGCTGGTTTAAGTTGCCACTTTACACACTGTAACATTCGCCATTCTGCTTTTGTTTGAATATCCATATTTCCTCAACTCTTCCATCTGTTGACTTTTGTGAAGTAAACAAACAAAAGCAACCGTTTCGACAAACTCAAAACATTGTTGATTTTATTTTATTTTTACAAGTATAAAAACAAATAAATAAATAAAATCCACATTCTTTCAACTCTTTCACCTGTTAACTTTTGCGAAGTAAAAGAGCTAAAACCTTTATCACGTGGGTAAGATTCATCCGGCTGAATCAAATTACCTACTAGACAACGCTTAAAACAAAAAACTCCAATTTTACACTTCTTCTTTGACCAGGTATTTAATTCAACAATTATTGAGTATGTCCAAATGCTTACAAGCATAACATTGTTAAAATAAACACGCTCAAGATAATGATTTTTCTTCCTTTATAATGTTATAAATATACGTGTCAATTTTTAACTAAATTTTTAGGCTGATTTGTTATGTAGTTTGTTTGTGGCAGCAGTGTAAACAAGTCGATTTTTGGTGTATTATGCGAATTTTGGTTCATTTCTTCAAAGTGATCTACGCAAATCTCTCGCCGAAGAGATGCTTTATATGAAGAATACCGCCATGCAGCGCATCATTACAGGTGATGAGACGCGGATGTATAAGTATGACCTGGAAATAAGTCGACAATCTTCGGAGTGGTACTTGCCAACTGAGCCATAATTGAAAAAATCACGCCAAAATCGCTCAAAAATCAAGGATGTTGACTGTTTTCTTGGATTATCACGGTGCTGTGCACTTAAAGTTCCTTCCAATAGACCATACGGTCAAAAAATCAATAGTATTTAAGCTTATTAAAGCGTTTGCTTGCATTAAAAAGCCCAGATTTATGGAAAGATAACTCTTAGAGTTCGTATCACGATATTGCGACATCTTTCCTTGCACGCAATTATTTGGAAAAATACAGAAAATTAAGTAAAAGTCGTTCACTCACCTGATTTGGCTCCGTGTGGCTTTTTCCTGTTTCCTAAACTAAAGTTATCACTTTCTGGAAAGCATTTTGATCGATTGATTTGATCAAAGAAAATTTGCAGAGGATCTGAAAGTCATTGAATCGGGTTGTGGTCCCGTGGCTAGTGTCTCGGACTTACGGCTCAAAGGTTCGTGGTTTAAATCCCACTCTACTCTAACTTAATTCACATTTTCTAATAGTGAGTTATTTACAAATCGTTGGAAATTGCCCTCAAAAATGAAATATTTAAGTAAATCATAAGAAAGCAAATATTTCTTATGCAATATTTGAGTTTGTCCAAATGTTCGTAGACAAAAGACTGGAGTTCACCCCCCCGGGAGTCATTAAGATTAACAAATTACAACAGGGATGGAGAACACCTTAAAAAGGGAATATGAAAGTCTAGGCATTTAAAGAGCTTATGACCTGTCATTGGCTGGTTTAAGTGGCCACTTTACACACTGTGTAACATTCACCATTCTGCCTATATTTGAACATCTATATTCCTTCATCCGTTGATGTTTGTGAAGTTAAAGAGCTGAAACCTTTATTTATGTGAGAGAGATTCATATAATTGAATTATTTCACCTGCATACTAGGCAACGCCTGAAAATGTTATTTTTTCAATTTCTGTACTTCTTCATGGACCAGGTAATTTAGTGTGCAGGTGAAATAATTCAATTAGATGAATCTCACTCGCATAAATAAAGGTTTCAGCTCTTTAACTTCACAAACATTAACGGATGAAGGAATTGAAGAAATATAGATGTTCAAATATAGGCAGAATGGTGAATGTTACACAGTGTGTAAAATGGCCACGTAAACCAGCCTATGACAGGTCATAAGCCCTGTAAATGCCTAGACTTCTATATTCCTTTATTTAAGGTGTTCTCCATCCCTGTTGTAATTTGTTAATATTACTTATGCATTTAATTTGTTTCAGCTGGTAGAAGCATGACCTTATCGTTCTACTAATTTAAAAATTGGTGGATTCAACCCCCTTAAAAGTTATCAATGTATTACAACAGAGATTAAAGACACAAGGAGACATAGGACTCTAGGAATTAACAGGGCTTATGACATGTCATTGACTAGTTTGAGTAAAAACTTTACACACTGTGTAACAATCATTATTTTGCCAATGTTTGAATATCTATATTTTCCTTCAATTTTTCTTGTCTTCAAAAAATTGGATTGTCTCAAAATACTGTTGAGAAACAATGTTTTTGCCTCTTAGATTAATTAACAGATTAAGATTGAGATATGCCAATGTCAAAAATAAAAATTGCGTGCAGTAGAATAAGATTCTAGAATTATACCAATGAATACATTCTAGATTTCATTATGCGTCTCTATTTTATAATAAAGTAAAGAATTTCAGTAGTGCCTTTATATTGCGTAGATGATCTCATGTATATATGTAAATGAATTCGAACAGACACAAACAAAAAAGTTTATTGATTTGTCGAAATTGGCCCCAATATGCTAGTACCTACAATGTCAGATATAAACATATTTGTAGAAGATAAAATTTATGGCAACCAACGAACACACTTGTAGTTTTTTTACGCCATTTCCTAACACAATGTCCTCCATAAATCAATAGTCTGTAGTCATAACGCGATAACTGTCATTTTGGTTTTTCGACATATTTTTAATGTTATTTTGTCGTGTTAGTGCAATTGATTCACGTATAAGTTATTTGATTATGTCTTCTTTTTTTTCCTCTCCCCAAAGGAGGTTGGAAATCCTCGTAGCATTTGTCACTTTGTTGGCAACTGCCCTGAACATGGACTGAGCGTTGCAATGGGACCAGTCACGCAAGTTCTTTGGCCAAGCGTTGCACCTTCTACCTGCACTGCGTCTTCCTTCGATCCTTCCCTGTGGAAATTTTATTTTACTCGCTAAGCCTCGATTTCGAGGCTTGTCGGCAGGTAGGAAAGAGGAGATATGAAAGGAGGTAATTAAATATACACCACAACAACCCGACGAATTGAAGAAAAATCTTTCTTTGATTTTTTTCTTGCAACTGGCAAGAATCGAGCCCGCGACTACTGTTTCACAGTTGATCGTCTAACCAACTGCGCCACGAGGCCTGTCTGATTTGTAAAATGTTGTGTTTCTCTCCATTCTTCCAAGGATTACATACCCAAGAATTTCTTATCTTTATAGTCTTCAGTACCTCTGAATTTAACTAAATGCTAGTGTTATTTATTAAATACACATAATAATAATAAAATTTGCTAAAAATGTAGTAATACACGCAAAATAAATAACGTATAAATGTTGTTATATTTAAATAAATACAACATGTAAATATTATTATCATGATTTTTGCTACTTAAATTGTACCTATTATTTCTTATTACAAGTGAGATGGAGAACATTTTAGGGTAGGGAATATAAAAGCGATTAGCTAGTTTAAATCATCACTTTAAACACTGTTTAACATTTACTATTCTGCCTATGTTTGAACATCCTGATTCTTTCAATTCTTCCAACTCTTGATTTTTGTGAAGTAAAAGAACTGAAACCATTATTAAGACAAACTGAAAATTATGTTCGTTTAAGTATATTTTTGTATTTTTCAGGTTCCTAATCCTTTTTTAATAGAAATTCAATTCTAAACGATGAATCTGCTTCTTTTTAAAAATTCTTTTAAAAAAATGTTATAAATTTGTAAAAATGATTTTGTACAACTGCGAAAAAAATGCCATTTAAAATTCATTTTCACGCATATTGTCAACATTTTAATTAGTGATTTAGAAACTGATGTATAAAATATTATGAATTGCTCCGTAAGGAGCAGATTCGGGCTGTCTACAAGCATTTGAACATACTCAAAACATTGTTGATTAAACTAACGGGCATAAGGAGAAGTATAAAAATTGAAAAGTTGTTTTCAGGCGTTGCCTAGTAGGTGAAATGATTCAGCCGGATGAAATTCACCCACTTGATAAAGATTTCAGCTTTTTTACTTCACGAAAGTCAGCAAATGGAAGATTTGATGAAGTTGAAGAAATGCGGATGTTTAAACATGGGCAGAATGGTGAATTTTATACAGTGCAAATTTGCCACTAAAAACAGCCAATGGCAGATCATAAGCTGTGTAAATGCCTAGACTTCCATATTTCTTTCTCAAAAATGTTTTCTCTCTCTGTTGCAATAAATTAAGGAAGGAGATTCGGCCTGTCTGCAAGCAGTTGGACATACTCAAAACGCTATTATTAAAAAATATTTATGAAAATAAATTATTAAACGAAATACTGAAGAACCATTGATTACCGAACAGTTTAAGAACAAATAAAAAAAAATCTAGTTTTGTACCAAACGATTACTTTTTTCAAACTAGCGGGCCTGACAGACGTTGTCCTGCATGTACGTTGGCTTGCCTGCTATTAGGTCGTTTAACAAACGTTTTTTCGTAAATAAGGACACACATAATTTATTTTGGACTTTTTGAGCCATTTATATATTCGTAATAAGAGTTAGTTATTCGTATTTAAATTTATTTCAACAGAGAGGGAAAATATTTTTGAGAAGGGTATATAGAAGTCTAGGCATATACAAGGCTTATGACCTGTCATTGGCTGGTTTAAGTGGCCACTTTACACGCTGTGTAACATTCAGCATTCTGCCCATGTTTGAACATCCACATTTCCTCAACTCTTCCATCTGTTGACTTTTGTGAAGTAAAAGAGCTGAAACCTTCATCGCGTAGGTGAGATTCATCCGGCTGAACCAAATCACCTACTAGGCAACGCCGGATGAATCTCACCTACGTGGTTTTCGGACTATTCTTTATTTTATGGATACCATTTTTATTTCAGTTATTGTGTTGTTCCGTGCGACCATTTTTTTGTTTATTTAAGGTTACATTTGCTTGTTACACTTAGTACGCAAGCACTTTAATGTTTCACAAATCTTTTTATTGATTGGTTTCAGTCTATATGCTAAAAAACTTTTCTGTTAAACCTAATACATACATAATATTGATTTTCAATAACCCTTCTTTGCCCTTTTACTTGTCAGAAGGGATATTTTCGCCGAAAACAAAGCTTTCGCCCTGTCTTTTGTATGCGATGTTAAGTGGTAGTGTCAAATATGAGATACCACTTTAGAGAAACATTCCTCATACATGTTAAACCGAAAAAAATCAAATAAAATTCGTTGTTTTATATTAAAACTACAATTCAAGACCTCCCTGGAAGAAGGGTCTATATGAAGAAAAAAAACAGCTCAACCTGGTGAGTATCCGCCATTTTGATTCACATAGATTCTTATACGCGAAAATAAAGACTTTAAACATAGATATGAGTCAAAATCAGTGTTGCAAAAAGAGAAATAACATTCCAACACCTACCTAATGCTATATAGATCATTATTTCATCAAAAAATCACTTTTTGACCACATGTACTATATAGATCCTTCTTCCGGGGAGGTCTTTAACTATCCGGATTAATGAGTGCCAGATGTTATCATGTAAAAACTTACTTCAGCAAAGTTGATTGCTTTGACGCGACACAACACCATCTTTATTTGATAACGATCCGGGTATTTGGAAATTTAAATGACTAGAGTTTGGATAAACGGAGTTTAACTATAATTTGAAAATGGAGACAATCCTTTTTTTTTATTTTTAAAAAGCTGTGCTAAAAAAATCATTTACACGCGTTGTAACATCGTGTTTCCTCAAGCAAAAGACAGAATATTCAGACATTGAAAAAAAAACAAAAAACTCAGAAAAGTATTGTTAAATAATTCCTTTTACATAATTTATCATCATCGTCATTCCTTTTACGCACCTAATAGTACATAGGGCACTGCGTTGGTCCACTAATTGCCATCTACCGATTGCCATATATTGATTATTTTTGTCACATGAAGGTAAGATTATTATTCTTACGTTTCAGGTACCAGTCCAAGGACTATGAAATATTATCGTGTAAACACTATTTAAAATAAATATTTCATATCAACCACGAGAATCGATCCTTGCATGGTTGGCAAACGCGCTGACCATTACATCACGAGGCTAACTACAATTCATAAAAATTATAATATAAATTAAGCCTGTTAAAGCAAAATACATTAACAAGCATAAATACGCTGTTTATTTAACATGCGGTCACTGCGAATAACCGACTGATTGAACGAATTTATTTTGTTTTGTCTCTTTCACACAAACATTGGCCACAAAACAGCGTCTCAGTCTTTTTTGTCATAAATTTTATTTTTGGGCTCTTTTTTATACGGTGAAACATATTTTTGTGGTATTGGCGTCATTTCCATTTGTATCTTTCGCCATAGCAAGGATAAATATTGTTTGCTTTAAAATCCAAGATATTTGACTTTCTTAATCCGGTGTGAAATATCCAGACCAGATTTGAACATTACAAAAAAATACAATCTCATTATATAAATAAATAAGAGAGGTATATAAAGTCTTGTATCCTACGTAGACTCGTGTTTCACCACAGCCACTCAAGAGTTAACGTCTCGGGCCAGAATCTCTTTTACAAACCCCTACCCTTTCCCTTACCCAGCCGCTTCCTTAGTCCGCATCTGCTGGGTTAATTTACGTAATATGAGAATATTTTTAAAAGTACACCATTAAAAAAGGTTTATGGTGTGGCCTTAAAAACCGTGTATAAGACAGAAGCAAAAAATAACCTATTCTCAAATTTTGAGAAAGTTTAAAACAATACCATAGAATTTTAAAAAAATAGAACTGAGAAATCAGTTATTATACAAACTATACAAATCGTCATCATCATTCCCTTTAGGCACCTAATGCTGCATAGGGCACTGCATCAATATTTTTTTGCAACACGAAGGTAAGATGATCAGTTTTACGCTTCAGCTACTAGTCCAGGGACTATGTAAGGTAAAACAAGCGCTGTGGTGCAGTTGGTAAGACGGCCAACTGTGAAACTGGGGTCGCGGGCTCGATTTCCGCCAGTTGCAAGAAAAAAATCCAAGAAAGTTTTTTTTCTCAATTAGTCTGGGTGTTGTGGTGTATTTTTCATTACCTTTTTCCATATCCCCTCTATCCCACCTGCTGACAAGCCTCTAAATAGAGGCTTAGCGGGTTATTCCTTTAAAAAAAACAAACAATTCTTGTGTGAAAACACCCATATACAAAACTAATGGTTATATCTTAAAACAAAAAATACATAATTTAAAAATAAATCAGAAATTAGAAAAACATGTTTTATACATTTGTATTTAACACTAATATTTAACGCCAATATTTGAACATCCATATTCCTTCAATTCCTCCATCTGTTGACGTTTGTAAAGTTAAAGAGCTAAAACCCTTATTGTTGCGGGAGAGACTGAATTATTTCAGGCATATACTAGGCAACGCTTGAAAATATTTTTAATTTTTATACTTCTTCTTGGACCAGGTGGATTTATAAACAATGTTTTGAGTTTGTCCAAACTTTCGTAGACAAAAACCGGATTCAACCCCTTAAGGAGCTGTTAATATTTACATATTACAACAGAGATGAAGAAAATTTTAAAGAAGGTTAAGGGATTTTTCATTCTCTAAAATGTTCCTCATCTTTGTGGTAATATAATAATATTGATAATTCCCTAGGGGATTAAATCCAGTCATTTTTATTGAAAAATTGGACAAACTCAAAACAGTGTTTGTATTTTTTTGTTCCTAAACGATAGAGTTTTAACAGTGTTGATTTCCTGACAGGATGGATGTAAAGTATTGATTTTTAACTTCAGTATTTCATTGCTCATGGACTGGCACCAGTGCCGTAAGACCGATCACCTTATCTTCATATTACAGATGATCAAATAAGCTGCATTTGGTTTACCAAACTAGCGTCCTATGCACCATTGGGTGTGGAAAAGGAGATGCTAACAATATTGTTAATGTATTTAGAGTTTTGGATAGTACCTATTTTGAAAATGAAAAAAAAAACGTTTTTTATGTAATGTTAGTACAAAGTACCCAAAGAAAAGCTCTCGTGGGTAATTTTCCAAAAATCACATTGGTTTTCATTACTTTGTCTCTACAAATGGCATAGAAAAGGGCAGAGAATGCGAATGATATGCAAAGAATGCCACAGTATTAGCATAACTACCCTTAATTCAAATTCCATTTTCACTCCCCTAAAAAAGCATGTACGTGAAATATCTTCAAAGATATAGCTTGTCTGATGGATAGGAACTAATAAAAAACGTGTTTTTACAATAAAGTTGAAAATAGTTTTCTTAAATTCGATCGCAAAATACATATTTTAATGTTTGAGGTGTATTTGTTATAACTTCTACCTATATATTCCCACCTGCTTAGAAGACTTTAAAATTGAGGCTTATTGTGCTATTTCAATAACGTTTACAAGAAAATGGATTTAAAGCTTTTTTCTTATAGCATTAATAATTTTAACCTTAACTCGGTAAGCATAATCCGAGACCTTAGAATTACTTTCGACTCACGTTAAAAAAAAAACTTAAAAAATTTTGGGCTTCATACACAGAATATCCGATCTATATGAAAATGAAACATCAATATTTTTTTTTGTATAATTTTCTTGTTTGTAGCAATTTGGAATTCGAATGTATTGTTTAGTCACCTCATTATGTGATTTATAGAAATATAATTTTACCTGTACAGAAAAATCTTCCGTTTTTTGTCATTCAAGTGAAATATAGACAAAATACTTTGATGTTATGAAGAGCGCTTGGAGTATTTTAAATTTTAAAATTTAAAAGTTAGAAACTAGGAGACAGATTACAGATATGATGTACTTAGAAAGGGTTTTTCAATAAAGGCGGGTAGATGTTGAAATTAAATAAAACAAGTTCTGTGTGTGGTATTAACAAAATATTATTTTTATTTGAAAGGCCCTCCATATGTGCCATTAAATGTGAAATATGACATCGTTTGAATGCCCGCCTCGGCTTCTTACGGTGGCACGGATCCGAGTGGTCCAATGTTCAATTACTCTTTCGCGTAGGTCCGGCTAAATTTGAGCGATGGCCTGTGTTATGTTCACATTTAGGGCCTCGGTCGATTGTAGTTTATTCGCATAGATCTGTAACTTCAAGAAACCCTACAAGAAAAAGTCTAGCGGGGTCAAATCCTATGACCTTGGTGGCCAATTCAGATCACCCCTGCGAGAGAAAACCTTCCCCTCAAATTGTTCATTCAGAATGTCAATCGTGGCGTTCGCTGTGTGGCACGTAGCGCCGTCTTGCTGGAACTACATGTTGTCTAGATCAATATGGTTCAATTTGGGCTCTAAAAAAAATATTATCATCGTTCTGTAGCACTCGCCGTTGACAGTGACCGCCTCACCAACGTCGTTTTTGAAAAAGTATGGACCAATGACGCCGCCGGCCCAAAATCCACACCAAACGGTAACTTTTTGAGGATGCATTAGCACCTGGTGAACCTTGCGTGGGTTGGTGTCGTCCCATATACGGCTATTTTGCTTGTTAACAAAGAAAAATATGGCACATTTTAACCTCTTTGCAAGAATGTTAAGACTATAACAAAATAGAAAAAAAAAATAACGACATAGTAAATGATAATAAAAAAAATATGACTGTGTTTCTTAAATCAAATGCCTTATTTTTGTGCATGTAAATCAATTAAAGTTTCTTTTATTACTTCTAATATCTTCCTATTATCTCTTTTCTTTTCTTTTCTTGAAAAACAATAAGTCTTGTCTGAAACATCATCTTTAAAATAACTAAAATTGATTTAATTAGGCTACACACTTACTTTATATAATTTATGAAAGATGGCTGAGTTCTATAAATGAGGATAAATATGAAGAATGATAGCAATGCTTACTTACAAATTGTATGTGTTTTATCTAGCCTTGTTGAACTTTCAAATAAAAAAATGAAATAAAAATATTTTAGAAAAACATATAGACACAATTGAAACAACAAAGTAATAGCATCATTACATAGTCTCTTCTACAAAATTAAAGACCTCATACCAAAAAAGGAAAAAATCATGACGTACAAAGCTGATGTTAAAGGGAAATTGAGCTGCATTCTGAGGAACCCGTTACAAGACAGACATAACAAGGATACAAAGACAACAAAACCAAAATAATTAAACTAACGTACAACTTACTCTAGCTGACCTCTATGACTGAACTGTACAACAACACATACCAGTTTGACATAAAAACTTTGAAGAAAATTGATACGATAAAAACTGTACACGAAATTGCACTGAAGTATACAAGACGATGACATACTAACAAAAATGCTGACATACACAAATATAGTACCAGACAACAATAACTTATTGAAAAACAAAGACAAACTTGGGACAGTCAAAAATACCAAACATACAAAGAACTTTAACACTATAAAGACTTACCTTACCACTTGAAAAATTACACTAGAGACAAATTAAAAATCAACCTGAAAATGGACACGATGACTACACTTACCCGACGAGACATAACATGATTGGACGTTTTAACATTTCTTATATAACCGTAACGGGGTTTTTAAAATAATAAATAAATAAACAATTATTTTTTTTAAACTCCTGTCGTTGCCTATTGATGGATATTTTTAATGATATTTACCTACACAAAATTAAACGTGGTTTATTTACTTAGTATTTACAAACATAAAATAACAGTCGGGAAAAAACGATCAGTTACAATATATCCGATACACACATTTATTCAAAATATGAAGCATTAAAAAAGTAAAAACAAACTAATGTATTTATATTCAAATACAAATTAACAATTGAATAGGAACTTTCTTATTTCACTCTTTTTTTGTATAAAAAAAATGGGTGATTGATTTGTTATTTTTACAGAAATATATAAATTTTTGAGATTGTTTTCTAAAAATCGTAAACAAATTGTGTTGGAAAAACGAAAAGCAAGTTCTGATAAGAGTGGGGTTTGAACTTCAGACCTATGATTCTTGAGCCCACAACACTACTACGGGACAACAACCTGGTTTTAAATATTTTGTAACATGAAATATTTAATTGAATATCTTGGTTATCAATTGAAAAAACTAGGTACATACTAAATAGGATATAGTCTTTACCATACGAGTACTAATTACATATGAATAGTTTCATCTGGAAAATATTATGTATGAATGGAATAAAAATAAATCGAGAGAAGCATAAAGTTCTGAGCACCTAAAGAAGTGACTTGAAATGTCAACTGTTATTTGATTAAATCTGCTTTTATGATACGAGTATTTTAATAAAATTTACTCCAAGAAATTGAACTAATTTGAATGTTGTGCCATTTGCATTTAAAAATGTAACTTTTAGGTTAAATAAAAGTTAATTTTTGTCAACATAGGCAAATGAATGGTTAGGTAATTTTATTTGGCATGCAACCCACTTTGATAACGTTAAAGAAAATAATAGGATTTTTTTTCTATGCAATCAGACGTGGCCCTGTGTGCATGTTTGCGGTATTTTAAATATATTTCAAAATACCGCAAACTTCTGTTTTTAGCGTTGTAGTTAGGGGCTGGCCAGGCAAACAGCTGCCAGTGGCGCAACCCTCATGGAGGCGCACAGACCCACAACCTTCTTTTTTCTTTCTCTTCCTAGAAAAAAAGTCTTATGAGGCGCAAAAATCCAATCTTGCCAGGGGTTCTCATGACCCTAGCTACGACACTGTCTGTGGTTTCCTCGTCACTAGAGCAAATGCGGAAAAGCTTTGTAAAGATTGTTATTGAGTTAAGATGAATGGAATTTTATTCCTTGAAGTAAACAAATTAGTATTTATCCCTTTAAAATACATTTGAATTATAAACATTATAAGCAAGGTAAAAAAATAATGCAACTAAAATTTATTTTATTTTTTAAAATCGATCGAAACAGGTCGCAGTGACATCTGCAGCTAATATAGAACTCCCCATCTTGTATAATGTGCTGACGTAGTGGCCTTCGTGGTGTAATGGTTTAGACGCTTGACTCGCACACGGAAGGTTCCGGTTTCAATTGAGCTATTTGAGACCCCACTGATATTTTACTGGAAAAAAAAGTAATTGTAAGAAAACAATCAATACATTGGTGATTAGCTTACATATCAAATGACTTAGTCATGTCATGACTTGACGCACTTGGCGATCGTCTAAAAGTTTGTTTCCTCCACAGATGTCACGACCATCCTGGCGTCCCTCGTGGTGCTGGGCATGGGGTCCTCCGGCCAGGTGTTCGCAGCCTCAGCGCTGCGCGGACTCCGCTTCTTCCAGATCCTGCGCATGGTGCGCATGGACCGCCGAGGGGGCACCTGGAAACTCCTCGGGTCAGTGGTCTATGCCCACAGACAGGTGAGCTGTCCTTATTCTTAAATAATCTCGAATCTGTTAAAGTCTTAGACTGCATCCATATCTCCTCTTTATTCCTTTATCCTTTAGTCAACTTTCCATTTTACGGGGCTGACGGAGAATCTCCTTGGACTAAATAAGGGTGATATTGCAGGATAATAGCTGCGGAATTCTCGCTTACTCTTGAGTCCATCAACATATGCACGCGTTATTTCAACTCTTTGAAGGTTGTGCTAATAAAATGAGTTACCCACGGTGTTATAACATCGTGTTACCTAAAACAAACGACATAATATTTTGAAGTTTAGACATTTGAAAATTAAAACAAACAAAAACATCCTGTTAAATAATTGCTTTTCCAACATTAACAAAAATTATTGAATAATTTAGGCCTGTTATAGCAAAATAAATTTGAAATCATTAAAACGCCGCTCATTTAGCTAGCGTGCACTCCTATTTACTTAAATATTTTTGTTTTTAACACATTTTTTTTCTTGTCTGGTATACGTATAGTCGAAATCTTGGAGTTTCTCTATTATTACTAGTATGGGGGTACTGACGCGCTTTAATCGTTTCACCTTTTGCGCAATAATTTCATTTTTCCATTTGAATATCTCGTATATAATGTGCTATCCTGTTCTCATAGGATAAGTGATATATTGTTATATCATTACGTTAGCACGAGTCGGAAATTGGTGTTTTAGGAAAAAATGGTATTCCTAACCTTTTAAACATGGGAAAAATGTTATTGTGTAAAAACGATTCAGAACACCATTTTGAATCAGGCTCAGACATTGAATTGGTTACATTTGATATACCTTTTTATTGTAATTTACC
>NW_028280633.1:0-45779 GCF_059751315.1 Micrasema longulum | reverse complement strand
TCTACTTACCAATGAGAAGTCTTTTGCCAAGTTTATAGCAGGTAAGCCAACGTTCGGGCAGGAGAACGTCTGTCGGGTCTGCTAGTTATATATATATATATATATGTGTATTTTCTCAAGCCTGGGTGTTCTGTGATGTAATTCACCACTGTAATTGGGCCTCCTGGCCTGTTGTGGTGCAAAAAAAAAAAAAATATATATATATATATATATATTTATATTTATCCCAAATCGCTTTACTTTAATAAAAAATATTTATAAATAAAAAATTCAATGTTCGTTTTCTCAAATAAAATTTGAAAAGCATAGAAACTGCCAACAAAAACCATGCTTAATATTTTTAAATTGTAAGAGTTGCTATCAAATACATTTAAGCTTTTATATTCGTTACATTCTGTAATCATAATAATTCATGTATCTTAAAATTTCAAAAACTGTTACCTCTGATACCGATTGTGGAGTTCTTAAGTCTAATTTGGTAAGGCTGTACAACTGGTGCCAGAAAAATGAACTTTATTTAAATGTCGACAAGTGTTGTGTAATATCATTTACAAGAAGTAAAAAACCCATAATATTCGATTACAACATTAATAATATCAATCTGGGAAGAGTTACACAAATAAAGGATTTGGGGATAGTTTTTGACGAAAAATTGACATTTATTCCTCACATTGATACCATCACTAATAAGGCAATGAAATGTCTTGGATATTTGCAGCGAACTGTAAAGGATTTTAATTCCATCACTACCCTCAAAGTGCTATTTACTGCCTTGGTTAGAAGTAATTTAGAATTCAATTCAACAATTTGGTCACCTTATTACAATGTTCATATTTTAAAGTTAGAAAGAGTACAACGTAAATTCCTTAGATTCATCAATTACAAACTTAATATACCCGCTGAAAATATTGATTATGATAATTTATTATGTACACTAAATATGTCAACTCTATGTAAAAGAAGAATTATAAATGACTTATTAAATTTATATAAAATAGCGAATGGCGTATTGGACGTCCCGGAATTAACTAGTGTTATCAGCTTGAAAGTACCTCTTCGAAATACTCGGCAGCTAACGTTATTTTTTGAATCTCCTGGCAGTCACAATTATTATTACAATTCACCAATACCTAGACTACACCGGCTAGGTAACGAGTATGGTGAAGTTGATATATTTTGTCTGTCTTTATATAAATATAGGTTAAGTATTCAAAAGGTTATAAATTAATTTATGTAAAATTTCTTAATATTTTTCTTTATTTACTATTTCTTTTTCTCATGTATCTCTTTAATAATGTATAAACTTATATGTATGTACCTATATGTATGCGTTATATTTTTCTATGTACCATATACCTGTGTTGGTACATTTCCTGATTTTTACTTATTATTGTATCTTTTAGCTTTTCTTATGTTATCTTTTATTTTAACCAAATTTACATACTTATGTTTCACTGCTGCACTTAAATGTAATTTCTAAAATATGTAAAAGCCCATTGGGCGTGTAAATCAATAAATAAATAAATAAATAAATATCTAAATAATATAAAATATGTTGAGTTTTTCCAAATTTTTGACAAGGACTGGATTTTACCCAATTGGGAGTTGTTAAGATTAACATACTAGTATAACAACAGAAAAATCTAGTCATTTACCGGAATTCAAAAAATATTTTCAGGCGTTGACTAGTAACAAGTGAAATAATTCAGTGACATAATTATCACCTGCAACAATAAAAGTTTCAGCTCTTTAACTTAAAAAATCTACAGACGGAAGAATGAAAGAAATAAATATGTTCAAATATTGGCAGAATGGTGAATGTTACACGGTGTGTAAAATGGTCACTCATAAGCTCTGTCAATATCTTATAACAACTTACATATCACCTTCTCTAAAATCTATTCACTCTCTGTTTTATACAAATTATGGTGAAATATTTTAGGGATGTAACATTTGATGTAATAATTCTTTAAAAAAAAGAAAAATCTGAAAAATTAATTTAAACATCATATTTATCATCATCATCATCATCATCATCATCATTCCCTTTCCGCACCTAATGTACAGGGAACTACATTGGTACACCAATCACAGCACATCTTGATAAAAATAATTACACAAGAAGGTAAGATGATCAGTCGTTCGCTTTAGATACCGGTCTAGGGACTATGAAATATTCTAGTGTGAAAACACTGTTTTAAATAAATATTTAATATCAATTATGTCAGGAATCGAACCCGAGACCTCTTAAATGAAAGGCAAATGCGCTGACCATTACACCACGAGGCCGACGATCATATTAGAACTAATTTAATATTGTTAATTTAAAATTATTTATGTTTAAAGCATTAACTTTGTGGTCAAATATTTTAACTAATAATAGTAAATATTAGTACATAACCACTTACCGACTTTTTATACAAATATTTAACTACACCTCTACCTTCACCATCACCTTAGTATATATATATATATATAGTATTTCCTTTAAAGAAGTTTATATATAATATTTCCTATCTCTGTAAATCGGCATGTGATTTATGTATTTTTGGAAATACTACATATATGTATATGCTACGGTGAGGTGAAGGTGGAGGTGTATTTTAGTATTTGCATGTTGGTGTAGTGAGTGTCCTGACAAAGAGACGGGCACGTCTCGAAAGCGGTAGACTTAAAAAGTTTGTAAGTGGTTATATACTAATATTTACTAACATTAGTGTTAATTTCATGTTTCTGTAAACATGAAACAATTAAACATTCTAGATAAAGTAAAAAATAGAATGCAACTGTATTCATTTTTTAAAAACTAGGTTATTATCAAAATAGTATTCGGCATAAATAGATCTCAAAAATATAAAACAACGGGTTTAATGCTGACCGATGATCAGATTTTTTGCAGGGCGTGGACTCACTAGGCAACATAAAACCCATGCTACTTGGTCCGTGTGAATTTAGGGTTTAACTAAACTAACCATTTATTAACCATTCTCAACCAGTCCTCGGAGTAAGGTAAATTTTAACCACGGTAGTTTTATATGGCGGCAATAAAATAATGCATGAGTGTCTTTTTGCTTTTTTAACCTTTTATCGAGTAATAAGGATACGTTACTACTTTTAAATTAAAAACCTCTTTAGAAAGAAGGCAATTATATAAAATTATATTTTTCATCTTCCGCAAATGACACTTACAAATAAAAATAAAATAGGCGTAGTCGACAAAGTTACGAGATCTTTCAACATGACAAAATGACATTTTACAATAAACGCATGCCAGTCGTATTATAGTCACCAACATGTCTTAAATATTTTCAGTGATTTCGAGAATTAAAAAAATACGCATATTAGAAATAAAGGATTCTAGTATTTTCCAATAAATGGTGACGCGTATTTAAAAGATTTGCTTTAATAAATATATCTTGTATGATTTCTTCCAGCTTTTATTTTCATTTGCTTACACCGCGGCTCACTTACTGTTCCGGAACGTGGCGCTTATAAGTTCAAGGATAATAATGTAAAACTACGAAGTCGAAAAGTTCAAAAGTTCTTTGATCTAGATGTTTTGACCATTTTATTATTATTTTCTGTACGCGCGCGGTATTCTCGAGTTCTGAAGTGGCATACGGGAATGATGGTTTTTTGTTTTCGCAATTTTAATAGGGTTTGTTTATATAAAATCTTCAATAATGTGTACTTTTTAATATTTTTTATTTGCATTTTACAATAGGTTTACATTAATTCCAAATACAAAAAAAAAAAAAAAAAAAACACAAAGGCAAAGCCAGTGTGTTGGTATATATTTTATTTTAAGTTTAAATAAAGTCTACCGGAAGAATACGATAGATATAAAAAAAATACAAAATAAGTGTTTATGTTAGAAAACATTTTTTTTGTAAATAAAAATGAGAAAATGAATAGTAAAAAGATATTTTATTCATCAAAAAAAGAAGCTATTTAATGAAATTTTTATATCCATAATTTCAGCATAAATTGAAATCGAAACTAATTCAAATAATTTAGCTCTATCATATTGTCCTTGTGAAATTAATTGAATAGTTTTGGAGCTGTAAAAAAATTTTGTCTTTGCCCTAGTCTGGATTTATTATAAGGGATTTTAAGTAAACCATTCAATCTTTGACTAGATCAATTAAATTTTATATGAAATAATCTTTGGGGCATAAAAACATGTTTATGTGTTGTGCAAATTACACAATTAATAACATGGTCTCTGTGTATTATTAGTGAAATCAAATTTAAGTACAATAAAAAATACATTGAAAGCCCAAAAGGCCAAAATTTTTAGTGTCTGTGATTCCAATGAACAGAAGCCTGAAGAGCCGATTAAATCAAGCCTTGTTGGTCGATTAAGAGAAAAAATTTTCGAACATCTAACAGTCGACGACAGCTGACACCAACCACTTCACTAGGAGGTGGAATTATCTCCACTCGATTTCTTTTTTCAAGATCTGAGACTACTATCGAGTCAAAAACGTTACCTCAGAGTTCTGATTCTATTTTAAACACTGAGCTATATTCTTTGTTATCCCGGGCACAGAAAATTCATTTTCTGTTCAAAGACCATAAAATGAATTATTTCTTCCTATAAAAAATACACCTTCCGAAGCCACTTTTAAGAAACGCCTAAAACATTATTGTATATCCTTCAAAACCTTTTTATACCTTTTTATATTTATTCCCTTTTTTATGTATTTAAAACAAAAAAAAATATTTATTTATTTTTTGATTTTTTACAATAAACATAAGTGATAAAACAGCAACATAGCAAAAAAATCCCACAAAGGCATGGCCTGTTCGTGGATATACAAGAAAATAGTAATGAATTTTTGCTCCTATAATAAATAATGGAGAGTTAAAATTTTTGTGTAACATAAGAAAGAAAATGTAAAATATTCTGAAAAAGATTATATGGCATTTTTTTCAATAGTAATTAAAAAAGGAAATAAAAAAATATTTTTAAAAAACACAAAAATATTCCTTATTATTAAAGGGCAACAAAATAAATCATAGAAAAAAAGAGCTCATATCTTTAGTTTTAATCCAGGATTATTCTTTTCCTTTCCTCTTCTAAACTAATTACGTTATCCTACAATCCTCATCATATAATTTGTACAACAAAAGTGTTTTTATTAATAAGTTTATATGCACAAGCTCTATCTGTCCACTTTAAAACAGCTATTATTTGAAAATAAAAATATTTGTTAGCAATGCTTTGAGTTTGTCTAAATTTTTGTAGACAAGAACTGGATTCAACCCCCTGGGAAGCTGTTAATATGAAAAATAAATAAGTCAATCAGATGAATCTCACCCATATCAATAAAGGTTTCAGCTCCTTAACTTCACAAACATAAAAATATATAAGAATGGAAGGAATATACATATTCAAATATAGGCAGAATGGTGAATTTTGACAGGTCATAAGCTCTGTAGATTCTATTATTATATTCCGTTCTCTAAAATGTTCTCCATTTATGATTTAATATTTTTAAAATATTTGTATTTATAAAAACTTTTTTTTTAAATGCCAATTCGGACCACTTTTTAAGATCAGTCTATTTTTTATTTGGCTAGTAGATATTGCTTTGAGCAACAAGTTCGCCAACGCGAGTATATTTTTTACTTAAAGTTTTAATAAATAAATCAGTAAAATTATTTTAATTAACCAAAAACAAACACAAATGAAGACCATACAAAATTAAAAGAACACTCACCAACAGTAGTGACGAGAGTAAGGGCGTACAGAAGACTGCCCGGGAGCCCCCACTGCGGATCCCTTTCTGCCCGGGCTCCGGCAATTACTGCTCTCTCAAACCTCCTTAGTTGGGCGTGGACCAAACGAGTCCAATTGCGTTCGTACAGAACGTTCAGTCTCTCTGTGACAATAATACATTTTAAATTAACATTTGAAGCACTTTGTAATTTTCTATGTTAAATAGCAGAAGTTTTATTTGTTTCAATTGTCCAACAAAATAAATGTTAGTATTTGAAAAGTTTCGAAATTAAAAAAAAAGTTATTATATTTAAATTAGTTCTCATAAACTATGTTTTATACCTATGTCAAAAAATATGTTTTCATTATATATTTTGTTGTAAAATGAGTATTATCACGGTTTTGGGTGTTTTTCTTAATTATGCATATTATTATTGGAATTTTCGTTTTATTTACAATTGTTGTAATTTTAATTTTCAGATCTATTATGTTTCACGTATTTAAAAAATGTATAAGGTTTATCTGTTTTTTCTGTCTTGTCTGTAATATTGTTTTTCTCCCATTTAACATATGTCAACACTGTTTTCTGGCTAGTATTACCAAGAATAGTAAAGGCCATTTAAAAAAAAAAAAACAGTTTTTTTTTTTTTTTTTGGTGAAACCACTCCACTGGCACGTGGCCATAAGCACATTTTGGAGGGTTTGTGTATTATTGTTTATATACGTAAGCGTAGGTACTTTTACATTAATTACAATGATACAATTTTTTAAAGAAATATTGGGGTAACAATCCATTGATCTATGACACATTCACCTGCAATCCGCACCTGTTGATGCATTGGGCACTATGTAAAAAAAACAAGTGCAGCGTATCCGAATCATATGTGAAATGAATAAAGGGTGATCAGTTAGTTTTACTATGTGTCTTGATGTAAAACATACAATTTTGAGTGTGAAATTTCTATTCCGGAACGTCAACAAACTCATTTAAAGTTATAAATCCTGAAAAATAATATCGAGTGAAAATGAGTCCGCCGCGAAGTTAACTGGTTGGCGCGTTTGCCTACCATACCTGAGGTCTGGATATGAGATCAAGAATATAGTTCTGAGTAGATATATATATATATGGATATGTTAATAAATAATGTTTTTAATAAAATGCTTTGTGCCTATTAAATATGTACACACTTCTATTTTAAATTTTGGTACTCCGGTTCTGTATTTATTTATTTTTTATCTTAAAATTGGGTTATCATTCACTTATTTTTTGCTTTTATTTACATCTTTCTAAATATTTTTTTGAAAGCATAAATTACATGTACTTTTTTTCGCTCCTTATATTTAAGTTAGACGTTATTATTATTATACAACTATTTTGGATTATCATATGATAAAATGTAAAGGATCTTTACCGACAAGCCATATTCATTGGCTTGGTGAGTCCTGTAAAAAAAATAATAATTTTAAAAATGTTTTAAAAATAACTAAAATGTAATATTGTATGTTAATAATAAATAAATAAAATTAATAGTGTGTCTTAGTACTAGAATTCTGGACGGAGCCCTTTAACTCGATGGCTGCTATCAGGTAAAAATCCTGAATAAGGGAATCGATTAGAGAAAAGTCCACCTCGTAGTATATGGTTTCGTACGTTCGTCTTCCATGTTTGAGGTCCTGTGTTCAATTCCTTGGAAGGTCGATATGAAATATTAACGATAAAGCTGGTTATACACTACAATATTTTATGTTCTTGGACTGACGGCGTACTAATAAAGTGCCCTATGCACCATCGGATGCGGACAGGGGTATGATAATGACGAATTACTTTAATTGTGTTTTATAGAAATAGTTATTATAAAGCTTGTACATTTTTTTTTAAATTACCAATCACATGATATTATTAAGTATTATTTAATTATTCGGAATGCATATCAAGCATTTGAAGCACGTTATCAAACATAAAACCTAAGCCGCAAAATAATTTTGGAAAATTAACGTGTTTATGTTGGCAACCAAGTTTAATAGCTTTCGGTGGAACTTTTAATATTTTGCGCAATAAAATTAAACGTCAACAAACTCATTATAATTTATTTTATGCGTGTTTAAAATATACCAGAATAAACGACTATTAAACAAATGAAGGGTATACAGCTAAAATGGGCTCATTTACAAGTTATGAATTTTACAGAAGAGCAAAAGAAGAATAAAAACTTTATTTCCGCGAAACTGGGTTCATATTTATTTAGTAGATTTTCGATCAATGTAAAATATATTTTTACATACCGTCACAGAAAAAAAAACCTAACAAATATGAAACCTTTATATATTCTGTGATAAAATTCTTCCGTGACAAACAAAAAGTTAAAACAAACAAATTCATTTTATTTGTTTCAATTTTATTTCATTTTCATCAATAGATTTACGGACAAAGTCCAGTTTAAACATATACCCCCCCGGCAACATAAATATCCGAATGACTAATTAAATACGAAAATTTCCGTTAGGCCGACCATTTGAGTTTGTAATAGAAAATTCTTGAGAAAATTCTAACAAATTTGTGGATTAAAGAATCATCTTTTATTTCTATAATAAATTCTCGTTAGGTATTCGAACCTAGGTTTGAGTCATAGATTATCACTTCTAGGAACAATTTATGGCTACTTACGAACTTGAAAAGCTCTAAATTTCTTCAGTTATACACCTGATTTGGCATGATTAGTCGTTTGTTTTACAGTGTCCCAATTTTATTAAAGCAAAATGTCTACGATACTTAATTTTTCGTTAGGGAAAAAAACATTTATTGTAAAAAACACTTTTCTAATCGAGATATAGCTAGGCAAAGACAGTGCAATGAATCAACTGGAAATAGATTTCTGAAAAAGTTCAAAGAAAGTGGGACACTAAATCGAAATGTTGGCACATGATTAAAACGCTTAACTTCAAAACGTGATTATCGTGTTCTAAAAGAATTGTCATTTAGAAATCGGTTCGCATCAACTCTAGAACTAAGAACACGACTAAAAGAAACCACCGGTGTCAGTGTTCGTGTACGCACAATCACAAAAAGACTACTAGAATTTGGATGGCCAGAAGACATGCATAAAAACCTCCGTTGAATCAGAAAGTTAAAAAAAACCGCTGGGAATAGGCGAAAGAAAAAAATGGTCAGAGAATGATTCGAAAAAGAGTTGTATTTTCTGATGGACCAAATTTTAATTTGATTGGTCCAGACGGTTTGCAGGCAGTTCGTCACAGAGCCGGAGAACGATATAGTGAATAATGTCTTGCACCTACAGTTAAACATTTTCCTTATATCATGGTGTGGGGATGCATCACAAAATTGTGTATTGTTAATTTCATAATAATAGAAGGGTTCGCAAATGGCGAAAAATATTATAAAATAGTTTTATAGGGTGTTGGGCCATCAATTAAAAACATAACTGAAGAAATTCATGACCCTGTATTTCAAAACGATTCTGCGCCTAGCCATCGGACTCGTTCTGTGAGTGTGCAATTTTTTTTAAAGCGTGTTGATGTGTTAACTTTATTGCATTAAACATTTTTGAGACTAATTTTGGTGTTTTTCTTTATCAGGTATCGCAGCTCAAAGAATCATTGGGAGTTTATTCCCATTCGTGGCCAGGAAAAAGTCCAGATTTGAACATGATAGAAAATCTATGGACCATAATGCGAAAAAAATAGGAAAAAATCTCCGAAAACGATGCAAGAGTTAAAAAGGTAATAAAACAAGTATAGTTTGAAAAAAAAATTGCAGAATTTTTAAGTAAGCTGTATAAATTTATGCCAAGACGAATAAATAGTGGGACAAAGGCCAATGGTGGTCATAAGAAATATTAATGTTCTAATTAAATAATAAATATTTTTTAAGATGCTTTAGAATGTTTTATTTACTAAATAAATGTTTTAAAAGTTCAATATTTCAGTTTAAGCAGTTTATAGCATAACAATTTAAGAAGTTTTTTTTATTAATTTTTAAAATGTTTTTTGTCCCGAATAGAAAAACTCTCAATACTTTTTTTTTATGTCAAAATTAGTGTTTCCTTAATGTAAAGTATACGTATACTCGTAGGTATACGAATAAGCATAAAATTGGAAGATGAGTTAGAATGGAACGGATTAAAAAAAAAATCTAAGTTCTGTTATTTACGAGTTCGGCTGTTTATATTACCGGCGGGGGGGGGAGTATTTGTACATATTATAACGAAAACAATGATGTACAGTAACATAAAACTAGAAACGTAACAATGAAAAAAATCAAAGGCAAATTAGTATATCGCAAATCAATAATAACTCATTAAATAAATATCTAGTTTAAACTAACAATAATTTTGAGTTTTTCTACTGACATTTTTTGGTGGTAATGCATTTTTATTATAATAATAAAAATACAGCATTTAAATTTCAAGTTCAAAATACAAAAATATTCAATCAAAACTTAAATTCGTACAATTGTTATTACTTTATACTTAAATTATTTTAATTTAAACTCTTTTACTTTCATAATTATATAAAATCATTATTTGCATCCCCTGCTTGTACTTGTATAAATATAACATAGAAATTTGTTTAGTCTCCCACCAGTCTGACGATGTCAGTCACGACGAAACTCGGTCACTGGTAAACATTTATATATTTTATTTTTTATTTTTTGCACCATAACAGGCCAGGAGGCCCAATTACAGCGGTGAATTACATCACAGAACACCCAGGCTTGAGAAAAAATCCCATTTAATTTTTGTGTTCTCACCGGGAATCGAACCCGGAACCTTCCGTCTGTGAGTCAAGCGTCTTGACCACTACACCACGGAGGCCGCCATAAAATATAAAAGTGGAATAAAACTACAAACTTATTTTTATTATTATAATTAAATAAATTTATTTTTACTACGTTTCTTTTACATAGATTCATAGCCGAATGCTTTCGGTATAATTTAAACTCAAAATTTGGTGCTTACTTTAAAAATTACGAAACAATCGACGAAAGAATACGAAGGTGTCACAATTTACATTCTTCTTTTGCAGTTTCCCAAAAAGTAAATTTCTTGAGTTGAGTCGTTATTGTCTTAAAAGTGCGATATGAAGGAAACCATATAACAGAGTCGTATTCAAGGATATGACTAACCAGAAAACAGTAAAGTGTTTTAGGGTAAATATATCGTAGCAGCCATCGTCGCATTTCAAACTGTTTTTTTTTTGTCAGCCGTGAGTACATAGTTTTTGCAAACAATTGGTAAGAAAAAGTGTCTCATTTTGTTATTTTTAAAATTCAATTCTATTTAACCCATTTAAATGAAAAATATTTAATAAAATCAGCATCACGAAAACGAAAGAAATGCAATGCGCCCGTTTTTCCCACACACTTTCAATGTACCAAATTACCCTTTTTAACACAAAAATGATACAAACCTATTGCTCCGCCGTTTTGCTCTGGAATAGTCTTAAAATTCGCCGATCACACAGAAACGCGTCTTACTGGTTCGGCTGTTGAAAACCATCTACGCTTCAAAAAATGCCGAAAACTAAAAGATTAATAATTATTAACATATTTTGCAATCTAGGGAAAAAAACGCTCCTAAAATATGGAAATTAAAATTTAATAGATGCGTATGGATATATTGAATTCAGCAAATAAAATGATAAATGTAAGGTAATTATTTAAATCAGCTATTGACATATAAGCCTTTAAATGCCTTTACCTTCATATTTTGTTCCCAAAACTATTTTCCATCTCTGTTAAAATATACGTCAGTAATTAAAACAATTTACTATGTAGAGTTGAAATCTAAAGCAGGTATTTTCGTTTGCATAGATAATAGGGTATTTCGGAGTAGTTAGATATAAAGATGAACAAGCTTCAAAGTAGGTTTTAATACAAACAAAACTACTCCCAGTTTCGGCACTAAAGCAGATTAAATACATTCCATCCGGTCTATTAGGTTCCACAAAGTGATCCCTGTACTCCCGCTTTAAGGACACATCTTTTGCATATTATAACCTCAAATGTGGTGTTTGCGGCTTCATGGGAAGAACGGATAAGACAGGCGGAGAGAAAAAAGGTTTAATTAATTGAAATGGGTGGTTCCTTCGGAGCATTAAATAACTGCTTTTGTCTGTTTTGTTCTTGATCCTAATTCTAATTCCTCCCGCACGAAACACGATACAGTTCCGCCGGGGACTTGCATGTAATTAGAGAATTACAAAAAAGGCAGAAAGGAAATTTATATTCAGATTACTTTTGGCTGTGACGTTTAAAAATGATAATTTTAGGTTTTTTGGATGAATTCATTGAAATAAATTATAAAAAAACTACGCGGCGTGTTAATTTATTATGTTTCAATTTTGTAAATGAATTCACGAAATTCTCCGCTTTGTTAAAACTTTTTTCATTTTCCATTATTTTGTGATTCTGACCATTATATTCCGCAACTTGCTCATTAGTCCAGTTTTATTAGCTATGATTGAAGCTTCCATTAACTAATTGAAATTCAAGCGTTTGTCAAGGGTTGGATCGGTTCGGTTAGAAATGAGCGTATTGTTAATTCGACCGAAAGTTCGGTTATTAATTTGGTCCTTCGTTTGTTAGAGCTTTGAAATGTTAAATGTGACATGTTGATGGGAGACGAGACTTCCTGTAGGGTTGGTTGACTTCCCGCGCTTCGGGCCATACAAAAATTTCAAAAAATAAATGACCGTCTCTTAGTCGCTCGTAACAAAGGTCCGTATAAATATAGTGGTCTCGTGTCATATGGTACAGTAAATAAGGAAACCTTTCCACGTGACCCTCACGAACCTATTTACAATAGAATCACGGGTAGAGAAATCAAGTTGTTCTTCAAAACCTATTGGAACTTATTCGAAAGGACCCCGATACGTATTTTCCGCTCATTTTCACACGGTCGAGGGGAAATCGCCGTATTCAAATAGACTCAAACTGAAGGACAGAATTGAATGGTGCAGATCGGGGAGAATAGCCTCGGGTAGATGAGGTTGTTACGTCTCTTTGTTAAAGCGAACTCATTCTCCATCAACTTGTTGATGGAAAATTTAGTCACGAAAAAACACGTTCAGATTCTAATTTATAGCAACGAAGAAAAGTACATTCGACATTTTTTTATTTTCATATTTGTTTTGGAACTAAAATAATCGAACGATTTTCAATTAATCATGTATTTAAAACTGTTAATTAGATCACAGTTTTCTAAAATGAATGCAAAATTATGATAATTTTTTTTTTCTTTTTGTTTTACTACCCGTAATGTTACAAAATTGATCGGATTAAAAATATTTTGATGCAATAATATTGCAAGCATTGGATAATTTTTTATTATTTTTTTTTTATTAAGAAATGTTATGTTTCTTTTTAACTTTTTGTATTATATGTTTGCTAAATTGTTTAGTTTTAATTATTCTATTATTTCTTACTATGTACTTCATTTTTATTGTGCACTGCTGTGATTATTTCTGTAAATTGTTATTTTTTTGTAAAAGGTTCTTTGAACCGTTGATGTATAAATAAATAAATAAATAAAAAGCAATTCTCATCATAAAACGAAAATACATAATATGATCTAAAATCATGTATTTTATTTTACTTTATTAACAATTCTTTCCAGTGTTTACGCAGTTTAAACTTGACATAGAGCAATATCGTTTAGTTTTAAAAGTCAAGTCTTTTTATCTGGTCAATTGAAAAAAATAATTAATCTTTCGAAAGATAAATGTACCAACTAAAGACAAAACGAAAAAATAAGTAAATCTTTAATAATAATGCCACAATAATTTTGAAAATTACAAAAATTATACTACTGGATACAAAAACATAACTCGATAAAAACTATTGTCTTTTGAATGCAATTGACTACTGAGATAAATTTTTTCTTTGATAATTTTCAATTATAAACGACGAAACTTTGCTTAGTTGAAATTGGAATACCATCAATACAAAGAAAGCTTGCCAACTGAAATAATTAGTTTTTTTTATTTCTTTTTTTGTTTTATAAATAAGATTAATTCAAGATCTACTGGTTTCTTTACCCAACTTGACGACAGAGTGTCTATTTAAATACTTAATTAATGCTTCATTCAAAAGCCGTTGTTTTCTTTTAATTTATGAACTAAGATAATGAAGCGTTAAATATTTATTCTATATTAACAAAATGACAAAAGGGTATATTTAAGAAGAATATTCGGAAAACCCAAAATCCCACTATAAAACCAAAATGAAAAGCAAACCAAATTAACCATAGATAAAGCATATTAATTATAGAAATTTCAAGAATTAATTTTTAAATGATTCTTTTTGACATCTCACCTTACCGCCTATTCATTTTCAAATAATCTTACTCACTTTTGATAGGTATATTATCCATTTTTTCTCTTGTACTTTTTTTATTCGGGATGAAAAATAAATATCCAATTTTCTTTCTCACTTCTACGCTTATCCCCGTGCAAAAAAATATGTTAATCGGTCGCTCCGTTCAGACGCGAAGAAAACACAAATAAACAAATAAACACACTTTCGCATTTATATTATAAGTACAGATGATTTCGGTTGGACTGACTCATAGGGCATTACTTGGTATAATCCTGGTATGAAATTACACCTTGGCATAGTAGTAGAATAAGGATAGGGATACCGTCCTTATTCTATCACTGTAAAAAGGATGGTATTCCATCCGTATTCTACCACTATGCCAAGGCGTAACTTTATACCAAGTTTATAAGGAAGGCTCATATTTTATTAACTCTACTTGACATATGTTTTGCAGAAAAGTGCATTATCAATCTAAACATAGACAATTTAGAATGCATCTCAAAATATTAAAAATTTAAAGAGCATAATGCTTTTTTTTTAATTTAAAAAAAATTGGTTTCATCTATAACTTAAGAAATCTCCCACCATTTTGTCCTTCCGAAAATAACTTTGATTTTCAGCCATACAAGAATTGAATCAATATCTCTTCCGTGCAGATTCTGTGAAGTAAGAGATAAAATCAAATTGAAAATTAACAAACTTTTGATCGAACGGAAATTATATCTCATGAACTACATATCTGACTTGAAATATTTTGAAATAATGGATGCTGTTCTCAGACAAAAATAAATAATGACAACATCTGGTGCCACAATACATTTAAATTAGAAATATTAATAAACATTTTAAAATGATGGTGTAAAATGACTAGGATTTCTACATATTAAAAAAAAAAGCAAATCACTCGAAAAACCTGATCATAGAGATATTTATCTTGATAAAACATCAATTAAATTACTTGGTCAAGCTTTATTTGATAAACGAACGCTTTTGCCTAAGCAGGCATCTTCAGGAGTCATAAATTATTCACAACATTTTAAACTTTAGTTTATACTATTTTATGTCTTCAATGTCGCTTCAATCTGACACAGCACGCCTGTCATTTTTAAAACATTCAACATATTAAGATAACTTGTGTGTAAAATAGTTCATTTTTAATTTTAAGGAATTTTTTAAATGCTAAAATTGGAATCAAAAATATTTATTAGCTAAAAGTAGAGGAAAAAACAACACATGGCAAATATAAAAATGTTGGCAGCATCAAAAACATTAACTATGGAGTTTTGTCAAGAAATATATTTTAAAAAAAACCAACATTCAAAATAGATTTATCTTCAAATCATCATTATTTATTTATCCGCACCCAGTGGTTTATAAGGAATAAAAAATGATGAAATAAGTAGTAAGATTTAAATTTAAAATATAACGAGCTCATACTTCTTTACCTTGATTTACTGAAAAATTGCCTAAAACAATGTGAAAACCACAATAAAATTGAATGATAACTTACAAAAATTCCCTTTTGTTACGTTTTGTTAATATTAAAAATTTTAAAATATATTATATTTTCATGACACGTTCGCATTTTTTAAAAATAATGTGTCACAAGGTAAATAAATTCCTATTTATCTCTCCTTTTTTCTCGCCAAATTCAATTATGTCCTTTCGCTTCTATATAAAGATTGTGCGAAACAAATAAATACTTACTATTTGTCACCTGAAGTCAGTGTCCGTTGAGACTTCTATCAAAATGGAAAACTCTTATTCGATTCCTATATTCAGGCGTCTATAAATAAGGCTTACAGAAATCTGTCCTTTATTATACGCACCACTCAACCATTCAAAACAACCGCATCCCTCAAAATCTTACATAATGCATACGTTCGCAGCCATCTTGAGTTTGCATCTGTTGTTTGGAATCCTTGATATACAATTTATATATGACAACTAGATAAAATACAGAATTCCTTAAACTTCTGGATCGTAAATCTCTTACATATTTTGACTCGTATGAAAACTCTCCTTCCTTTCATAGTTTAACTTCACTTACTAAATGTAGAAGCATTTCTGATCTGTCTTTCCCCTTCAAAATTTTATACAATTTTTTCGATAGTCCATATCTTTTAGAGCGTATTTCAATCAATTGTCCCGTAAAGTCAACACGACAAGTTTTTTTTTTTTTATAATTCATTGCCCAAAAAAACTTATGTTTAAAATTCGTTTATTTATCGTAGCTGCTCCAAATTTAATTTACTTTGTCACCATTTAGATATTTTTAATACAAAATTTTGTGACTTCAAAAAAAAACCTTTTGAAACACTGTAAAATAAAACAAGTTTAACAACAAAATAAAGTCAATGTGTAATAAGTTTATGATACTTTAATTATTTTTATTTTATAATAATATTAAAATGTTGAATTGGTCAACTTTATTATGAAAATCCCTGTCCTCCACTCCTCCACTCTATTTCCTCATCCCTTAACCATCTTACGAGCTCTTTTTTTTTCTCATGTCGTAAATAATATTTTATTTTTCTCTTTACTGTGTAACATGTTCTCTCATTAAATTTGTGAAAAACTTTAACTGGATGTATGTACTATTTTTTACATTTTGTATTCTTATATAACAACTGTTGTTTTTCCTTAATAAATATAAATAAAAATACGTGTTAACTTGCTAATTTATTTTCGATACAAAAACGCATCGCAATATATTATACTCATAATAATTGTTTTAAAACCAACCATCGTAAAAAAAATATTTAATAAATAACAAAAATAAAAGATCTTGATATAACTAAAATAAATTTAGTCTGGCAATTTAGTGTGAAGTTTTGTCACTAAAGCAGTTCATTTAGATTCCTTTAGAAGAATCAGAAAATTATAAAAAAAGGCAGTCTATATCCTTGTTATCCATTTGCACTGTGATATTTACGGATTGCCAACATGTGTGATTTTAATATGAAAATTTCTTGTCACCTTTATGTATTTACAACCGTATAAAACTCACTGTATTTTTTTAAATTCTATTATTTCATTGAAAAAATCATTTAGCTGCGTATTAATTTAAAAAAGTGCACACATAAAAATACGTACAAAATAAAGAAATGATAGTCTTTCAACCCTTTTTCAACATTAGAAGTGAAAAAGGGAAAAAAAATAAATGGTGATGTTATTACGGAAATAAAAGAACCCATTATTGGTCCCTAACGTCTTGTACTATAAAAATGTTCTCAGAGACAAAGCAACAACAATAATAATAAGGGCGTCTAAAACAAAAGCAAATATCGCGTAAACTGAGAACGAATTACGATGCGGTCGCACTTGTATCTGATACACTAACTGCTTTTATGTAGGAATCCGTAACATCAAATACAAGGACTTGCTCGACGGATCAATCTAGAAAAAAATAAGAGTGAATATTAGTAAATATTTGTATATTACCATTTACCGACTTTACTATGTCTACCGTTTTCGAGGGGTACTCATACTACTCGTCTCTTTGTCAGAATACTAAATACACTCACATGAAGGTGCATAGGGGGATTTTCCGTCTCTTTATTGTTAAGTAAATTACACCAACATGAAAATCTTACTAAACACCTTCATGTTGAACCAACATAAAATATAAAGAGCCTTTATAAAACCTTTATAAGATCAAATATAAAAAGTTGGAGTTTTTCTTCTGACATTTCTTAATGGAACTGCATTTTAATTTTAATTATAATTATTATAAATATAAGAAGGTGAATGTCCTATTTTTCGCACATCCGTGTTTGTTCTACGATCACCACGTCGCTCTTTTGGCAGCAGCACAAGTTGAAATATATTGTGTGTTGGTAAATAATTCCAAATAACCACTAATTGACTTTTTTGTGTCAACCGGCTCCTAAACGTACCAGTTTCTTCGTCAGGACACTGATTACATTAATATAAAAATTAGACTATAAACTTTGCAGAAAAATATAAAATCAGCGTGCTGATATGACACACTTCTAGTAGTTTAGAATATTTTTGTGTAATTACGATGGTGAAAGTGTATAGTTGGTTTTGCATGTTAGTGTAATTAGTGTTTTGATGAGGAGACGGGTGCGTTTTAAAACGGGTAGACATAAAAAAGTCGGTAAATGGTGACACACAAGTGTTTACTTACATTTATTAAAATGTTTGACCACAAAGTAAATGCTTTAAATATAAATAATAAAAATCGGGAAATTTAATGCTTTACAAACATAGAATTTATTCAAATCCCCAATAAACCTGTCTTATGTGTGCGCAACAAAAAGTTTTCTTGTAAATCATTCAAATGTGCATGCTTACCCAGGCAAAATATGTATGTTTACTTGGTTCACTGACAGGCACTTACACATTAAAATATGCTTATTAAACATTCGATCGCACTGTACACAGGTATTTATTGACAAAAACAACAACCTTTTGCATTATATTAAACGTCACCATCAAAATGGTGCATAAAGTAAATGGTATAATCGATGTTCCATCGTTACTGGGACAAGTAAAATTTAATATTTTGACTTCTAGGTTGAGAAACAATGAAGTACTGGTTCATCGATCAGCATCGTCGTCGTATTGTTAACTCAAGACAAGATCTGGACTTTTTTGTTTTAAGTTTACAACGATTGAAACGAGCACTAAATAAATAGTTCAGATCTTGTCTTGATGTCTGTTATGTTTGCCAATGCTTCTTTTCTTTTATTTTTTAAAAATGTTTTAAACAATTCTTTTATTGTAATATTTATACCCTTTTAATTGTATACATAGACGATTTCCGTTAATAAATAAATGAATAAATAAGGTACTGCATTAGTATACCAAACGCAGCGTGCCTCGATCATTTTGTTATTTGAAGGCGATCAGTTTATCGCTTTACTAGCGTCGAGAATTTAGCTTTTTTCGTTTACAAATGTCAACAGATAAAAACGTTGAGAAATTGTAAATGTTTAAATATAGGCAGAACGATAAATATTACAGATTGTGTAAAGCGGTCACTGAAATAAGCCAATAACAGGCGTTGAGGAGTGGACGAGGTGTGAGTATTTTTCAGTCCTAGGAAGAGGAAAATTTAGAGTGGATTGTATTGTTAGGGAAGGAAGGTTTCGCAACTCCATTAACCTGCTGATAATTAGGCGTGACGTATGCTGGAACCCCGGTGAAGCTGGTGGTCGTGAACATCCCCTGTTTGTACCATTTATATGCCGATGATTTGCAATTGTGTATTTATTTTGGACCCGTTGAAATTGTTGAAACAAATACAGTAAAGTATCGAGAGAACCCTTTTAATACCTTTACATCGCCATAATTATTTTCCCTCCTCTTTTACAGTAGTAGCTGCTCAATTGTGGAATAATCTACCCTACCCACTAATTTAAGAGACGCCTCTTCTTTATTTACATTTAAGTCAAGATTGAAGGGTTATTTATGATTTTGTAAATATATTTTTTAGTTAATCTTTGTTTTTAATTTTGTTTAAAATCATATGTACTTGTAGTTTTCTCAAACTGAACGAATTGGGTAAGTAGGAAGAAATTGCCTTAAGGCAATATGTCCGCTCTATATTTATGTAAATTGTTTATGTACATAAATTGTTAAATAAATAAATAAATTAAATAAATGCCTGTACTTTTATATATTCTTCTCAGTAATGTGTTTTCTCTCTGTAGCAGTGAATTTAAAAAAAAAAACTTAAATGTTTCTTTGGGAGATATAGCAAGTCCACTATTTAATTGTCTGTGGTGGGTAAAGGGTCGATAGCAAAAAAAGTCGTTTAATAACGAGAAATGCTCTGATACGATCACAAGAGCATTTGCATTTAATTTTATTCCACTTTTTCATATACTCGAGAGCTTTGCCTGTATTGCCGGAAATAATACTGCTTTGTTAATGTTAATGTTCACACTCAATTGAATTCCTACCCAATGCTTTCCTTTACTAGGGAGGGGAATAATTAAAAATGGTAGCGATAATCGATACAAATACTTATAATACTGTTATTTTCACAGCGTTATATCTTATGGTATACTACTGTGGGGAAATGCTGCAGATATTGATTGTGTTTTTGTGCTGCAGAAGAGAGCTGTTCGAGCAATTTACAATATGAATCCTTAAGAATCGCTTGGAGATAAATTTAAAGAAATCAATATATTGACAGTCACATGTCAACATATTTATGAAAACCTGATATATGTAAATAAAAATATTGATGATTTTAAAAGGAAAAGAAATCTCCATAGATTCAATACGAGAAATAAATATATGCTAGTTGTGTCCACTACTAGAGTGCAAAAAAATAATAATTGATTTGCCTCAAACTGCATACGATTCTACAATACGGTAAGTACCTCTTGAAATTTAAACATTGCACACAACAAAAAAAAAAGATTTAGTCAAGCACAGGCTGTTTGGAAAGAGCAACTAAAGAGTCGAAGAATATTTTTAGGACAAGACAGTTTGGCATTTGATTCGTATTTATTAATTATAGTTTGTTGATTTAAATTTATTTGTTTGTTAGGTTAAATTTACTAATTGTTGAATGGTATTATATAGTTTTAATTTATTGACATTTATAAGTGATTTAATGAATCCTATGTAAATAATTAACTTAAATAGACTATTTTGTTATTATTTTATTAACACAACATATACATATGCAGTTTACATACACTTAAGGCCGGGCATATTTCCTTGAGGCGATTTCTTTCTACTTACCCAAACCGTTCGATTTTAGGAAATAGGTGAATAATGAAGAAATATGTATAATAGCTATATTACCGTATTTTAATTTTAGTAAAAAAACAAACATATGTAGATTTTTTCAAGAAACAGAAATTAATTTAATATCGACACTAATGAATGAATAAGGGAGAAGGTAAATAGAAATAAAAGAAAGAGAAGAAAGAAAAATATCAACTATTTACATAGTGAAATTTCGATTGTGATTTAAAGGAAAATTGAGAAAGGGCGGGCGTCTTTGATATTAGAAGGTAAATTGTCACAATCAAGCAGCTTCCAATGTGAAAGAAGAGGCAAAAAAATATTGAGTGGTGAATGGGTATCGAAAGGGTCCTTTAATTACTAGAACGAAGATATGGCTCATGTTGTGATAAGAGGTTAAAAGAGCACTCTCAGATAAATAGAGAATGAAAGATTATTAAAACTATTGTGAAGAAGTGATTGAATATGAATGTTTTTTTATGCCTGATATTGAAGTAGTGCAGTAAAGTAACATGCGGTATTCGGTTTTTCAGTAAAATTTGCGAATATTAAAGATAAAACGCATCCAGATATTTTTTTTTTTCCAACTTATCTAGCAGTTCGAAATTAGCTTCCGGGTAACATACATCTGCATAATCAAGGAGTGGAAGAAGTAAGATCTGAACCGATTTTTGCATTATATTGATTGACTAAAAATTTTGCAATCTTTTAAGTAAGTTCAAATTGCCATAAAGTGCAAATCGATGTAAAGTTCATCTATCGTTTATTTACTTTCATTCGAAATCGACAGCGAAAGAACGGCTAAAAGGATTCACGATGCGAATGTTGATGGATGCAGAAATCGAGGAAGACCGAGAAAGACATGACATTATAAAACAATTAAAAAAATGCTTTAAGACGGACATGCCAAATATCGGATTAATCGACGTGCATGCATGAGTAAGAAGAAGCGAGATATTTATGCAAAGACAGACTAATATGGTGTTTGTTTGTATTTATTTAAATTATTTAATAATATAAACTAAAATGACCTGAATCGAGACAAAAAGAACATCATCGTTATCATCCCCCTTTTCGTGCCCAGCGGTGCATTGTGAACCAGCAGCTTAGTTCGATGTTAAGTTACATGAAACTTAGGGATCAGTATAACGTCCCATGTACCAGTCTTGCAGCAATCAAATATTTCATTAAAAAATACATAAATATCAATATTTTGCGTTCACTCTGCTAGAAATCGAACTCAAGGCCTTAAAAATGGTAGGTGAACGTGTCAACCAGTACACATATAGACTTGATTTCCGTTTTCATGACGTTTACTTGGTAATGAGTCAAAAACACACGTCGCGGATTCTGGTTTTATTTTGACAAATAATATAGTGATACAAGGTAAAAACCGAGTTTGAGTATAATTTAGAATCATTGAATTGACAATTTAAAATATGTTAATTTCGTAGTACCGGACTATTCGATTATTTTATAATATTAGTCTTGCACATCACAAACGCGTGCCTACGCATTAACACGGGTCCAATTTAAGTTGTATTAAATCAGCCAAATAGTGTAGTTTCTACGTAGATCTCTGAGAACGATTTCTTATTAAAACTATGATTTTATTTTTATTTAGATTAAGGATTACATACACGCTGTAATTACTGAACATATGATTTTAAATTGATAAAACACGAGTTTTTAAATCTAACTAAATATACATTTCTTTTTTTTAAAGAAAGAGAAATACTCTAGTTCTTATTATTTACTCAAATATTTAAATTTTCAGACCATTTCCCAAAAGTTATAAACAACTTGTGCTATAAAAATGGAAATCGAGTTATGGTAGGGTGGGGATTTAAACCTCGGACCTTTGGCCGGTGAGTCCATAATACTACTGCTGGACCACAACCCGGAACCACAAATCGAAATACAAAATCAATGAGTGAAAATTCACTTCACAACTTCAATTAATCAAACACAGGGCGTACTCAATTATTTTTTTATTAATTTAGCTAAGCACGTACTTTCTTTTATTTACAATAAATATTAAATAAGGTTTTTAAATAATATATGATCATCTGAACAATCACATACAACATTCTAAAACGAAACAAAGACAGTCGAAACAAATAAGCCAGAAACTGAAATTATACAATAAAATACCAGACAAAACCAAACAAAAGACTCGGACTACCTTTGCAAAAGATGTTAAAAATATTATCATTAATAAACGAATATGAATTTTAAAAAAAATATATTTAATTTGTTGAATCAATGTAATTAGTAAGGGTTTATAAATAAAATTAAAATAAAAAATACAAAAAACGCAATGTTTATCGCCAACATGTGATGATCGTCAAATGTCAAAAACATTGTGTGGCTACGTGTCGACGACAAATGACGACTGGCAAAAATCGAGCATACTCTATAACAGGTGAGCCCGATTTTTGACTCGCGACATTTCAGAATTAATATTTTTTTTGTTTAAAACGATTTATGCTTGCTTTATTTCAATAAAAAATATTAAACATTTTCCTATTCGAACTAAGTGTTGCGTTGGTATTTCAATATAAGCGTATCATGATAATTGGATACATTAAAGGAATGTTACCAATCTTACTCTTCATGCATCATGCGTCAGTCCAATGACTTTGAAATGTTGCAGCGAAAACTTTCGTATCAAACATATGTATGTATATCTCATGTCGATCCTGCTGGTAATTGAATGTGGGATAGTAGGCAACCTCAATAAACGCACTAACTAGTGCACCTCAAAGCCGATTTATCTCCAGTAGATTTTTATATGAGAGTAGCTGTCCAGTCAAAAACAGTCCAGGGTTCTAGTTATGTTTATTGAAGAGAATTGTATTCTGTCAAAATAGACTGTACTATAAAATATATGAATACCTATAAGAGCTATTTTAATATTTCAATAAGCGTCACTTGTAAAAGTTCTTAGCAAGCCAAATGGAAATATTAAACCCTTTCAAAAGTTAGACTCTGAAATATTCACCTTTTCATAATCCTTTGATAAAAATCATAAATATGTACTTAAGGCAAGAATCAAATAAAGTTATGAACCTGCATACTCTACATACAGTAAAACACACTTACGCCCGCAAAAAAGTGTTTGCAAAATGTAATATAAGGGGGAAAAGCCATGAAATATATTTATGAATATATTTACAAGTTTTTACGAAATGGCACCCCTTTGTTCGTTCACGAGTTCTGAAATATATAACAAAGAAAATAAAATAAATACATATGTAATTTTAGGGCTTACATTTATTATTCAAGTGCCTCTCTCGCTGTTAAGTATTCAAATTATTTATTTCCTTTTCGTTTTTACTTGAATGGCAGTGAATACTCTGAGGTAATTTGGGGACACCGGGTTCGTTATTTGATGATAATTTAATTCATTGAATCCAAATATTTGGATTAATTTCACAACAATGTAACATGAACATGATGTTTGCCGAAAAACACTATTTTTATTTTTGCAGTGGTTATTCATTGTACATCAGTGCTGCCAACGTAATATTTACTATTTAGGCTGTGCAGAAGTTTTCAAAGCATATTTACAATATTTTATCCGTAATTATTATTTTTGAAATACGTTTTTTTAGTACATATTTTACTTGAAATTTTTAAGATGAAAGTTTAAACAAAATACGGTAAAATAAATATATATAATAGTTCGGCATCTAACTAACGAACTTTTTCATAAGAGAATCAACAGATATATTAGAATAGTATATGTTAAACAGCGCGTCAAGTGATCACAAAAGCAAATAAATTACATTAGAAGTCAAGAGAACTTGCTGTCTGACTTTTCTTCGAACTAACGTATTCTCAAATAAGTGCGAAGGTTTTCACGGTCACTGTTATCAATATATTTCTTTTTTGGGTGTGTGTTGGATTTGTAAAGACGTTTCGGCTACCATTGAAGGAGCCATCTTCAGGATAAACTGAGTGTTTTGTAGAAAAAAGTGAGTGTTTAAGTACTAGTAATTTGTACCGTGTCACAGTCGGCAGTAGGCACATTTCTATTCATTTTTGTAAAAAAGCAAAATTTGCTGTAACAAAACATTTCAGTCTAGAACTCTTTTTAAAAAAGTCTAATCGATCAGTTCATTTTAAGGAGCGGGAATGCAATTCCTCGATATTTTCAATTTTAATTAGGCATAATCAGTCAGACATGCATGTGTCTTTTTTGCACAGTTTTCGGGGAGGCATCTGCGAAACTGACAAAAGACTGTATTTAAATACCTATTCATTTAACTGTTCTCCGATCACATATCCTTATAAACATACTATGTAGTATGACGTTGATACTATCATATTACCCTATGGAATTAATCGTAACCAGTCGTAATCAGTCGTAACGAAATATTTGATTTTAGATTTGTAGCTGCTAAAATAATATTAAAAATATTATTGTATTAATTTTTGTAAATGTGAAGGTATTTAAAAAGTTTTTTAGGAAAAACCAAGCCAACAGAAATGCGTTTAAAAGAAAATACAGAAAAACGTTTTTATATTTTCGCATTTGAAAAGTTTTTAATAAGTTTGTTTGTCGAAGCTGATTTGACGACTGTTTAAAGAGGTTTAGTTAAGCAATATAACTTTTCTAATTTTGTAATCAGTTGCAAATAAGTTCAATCAGAAAAGCAAAAAGAAGTTTCTAAGAAAATGTTATCAAGTTATTTAATTTGAACAAACAAATATAAAAAAAAAACTTTTTTGACAGTTTGTCTTAGTCTGATAAAATGTAAGGAGATCGTATGATTTTTCCATTTCCAAACGCCGTTCTTTAAAATTTGCGACGTCAACAAAATAAAGTAAATAATATTCAGACAAAAGCAGTAATTTAACAAGACATTTTTGGAAAAATATGTTATCATAATTTTTCAATAACTAAAATATAATATAATAATAATAATTAAAGCATATACTTTGTGGTCAAACATTTAACTAAAGCAACGCGCTCATTAAAATGTATGTCGTATTGGTTTTATATTTTTGTGCAACAACTATGGTGACGGTGCATAGTGGGTTTTGCATATTGGTTTAATTGGTGTCCTGACAAAGAGACGGGTATGTCTCAAAACCGGTAGACATAGAAAAGTTAGTAAGTGGTTTTATACAAATACAGTATAAAGTATTTAATATTATTTAGTCAAATATAATAATTTTTTGGCCGGTATATTATGCCGCTTAAAATTTAGACTACACATAAAAAGACGAAGTATTTATGTTTAATTTGTTCTTACGATTTAAAGATAAAATATTCACTAAAAAAGTTAATAAAAACCTAATCTTAAGTTTTTGTTTCAGAAAAGAAATACAAGTATTTAAAATTACATAATTTTGGAGGTATTGTTCTTAAATTCTAGGTTTCTAAATTTATGCCTTAATCGTTTTTTAAATATTTGAAAAAATATATATACACAGTTTGATTCCAACCCTTTATTATGAAATTATGCTTTTGTTTATTACTTAACCCTGCAGTAGTCACGCGGGGTACATATGTCACCCATCATCTTCAGAGGCGCCACAGCCCGTTGTGGGCCCTGGCCTCCTCCAGATACTGTCTCCATTCCTCCCTGCATCCTGCGGTTCTTTCCCAGTTCGTCGGGCCAATTGCCCTCATGTCATTTTCCACATTATCCAGCCATTTTAATTTTGGTCCGTCTCTGCTTTGTCTGCTTTTTGAAGTGGTATAAAGAATTTTTTTTTAGGGTACGGTTATCATTTATTCTGTGCACATGGCCCAACTATTGTAATCTTCTTATTTTTATGAATAGCGCAATGTTGAGTTCGACATACAGTGCATCTAATTCATAATTAAACCATCTCTTTCATACTCCGTTTTGGTTGACAGCACCAAGTATCCTCTTAAATATTTTTAGTTTCATGTTTTGACCTCTTTTCGTCATAACCCAGCATTCGGCACCATATGCAATCACTGGTCTGAGAAGAGTTTTGTAAATAATGGTCTTAGTTTTTCTAGTGAGCAATTTAAATCCCAGATTTTTTAACAAGCCACAATAACATCTAATTGCTGCCATACTATTATTTCGGTACTATAATTGTTATCATAAGTCATTTCAGTTCCTAAATATTAAAAGGAGATGTCATTGTCTACGCGGTGTGACCCAACGTCAATTGCCTGCTGTGCATAGTTTATCCGTGATTTTCTTGCTTTTATATATTTAGTGTTAGATGTATTTATTTTAAGACCCCACTCGCAGTTATCTCTAGCTTTAAGAAATCATATTTGAATCTCGGTATAGTTCTGGAGATTTAATTAAGTTCATCTGCATAGGTTAATATCTGGACGGTCTTTCTAAAAACAGTTCTTATTGTTTCTACTCCTGCATCGCTTATGGATTTTCGACGAGCAATATCAAACAAGAGGCATGCCAGTTCATCATCTTATTTTAGACTGTTGTACGTCTGGGGATGGATCTTATTTGCTGTTTTGGACCTTCAACAAGCATTGCGTTTTAGACATTATCATCTTAGTAAGTCGTATTAGCTTTTTAGAAATCCACAATTCAACCATTGCCTCGAACAGCTTCGACCTCTTGATACTGTCATATGCCGCTTTAAAGTCAATAAACATGCGGTGAGTTTCAACGTTATATTCCAGCATTTTTTCCAGTATGACCCTATGACATATGTTACCCACGACCATAAAAAAATATAATGTCTCAAAATCACTGTAATAGTGTGTAACTAGGAATTCTATGAACACAAAATATAATATCCGTGTTCCCCGCTCAGAGTATTTTGTCTTCTAGATACGTTTGGTATATATTTTTTTACAGCTTGCCCACTACATACAGCACATCACATTTGAGGACATAAGTCTCCTTGGCGATGCCAACACACGAAAAAAATGCTCATTGCCGAGCTAAAAAAACCTGCCTGAAGGAGCTTTCTCTAATCTGGTAGCTTTAGAATTTTTGTGGGGAAAGAAGATAATCCAGAAGTACTTATTATTATTATTATTATGGATAACTTATTTAGCGCCATTTTTGTAATAAAATACCTCAAGGGCGCTTTACATAGTGATTCTATTGTTAAATTAATTTAATTGAAGTTTTTTAATTTGTAATTTAATTAAAACAATTAATTTTGTTGTCACATGCTACGGATTTATTCAAATGATTTAGAGAACAAGTGGGTTTTAAGTTTTTTCCGAAACATCACTTCACTTTCACAGCCTCGCACCTCTGCTGGGAGAGCATTCCATGCCATAGGGCCTGCGACCGCTAATGCGCGTTCACTAAATTTAGTGCGCTGTTTGCGTAGAGGTATAATAACTTTTCCTCTCGCCGTAGACGTAGCTGATCAAAGCATGAGACGCCTGTCAGCTAGTTCATCTGGAATGCATAGTTCCCTTAGATATTCCGGAGCAGAGTTGTGCAGTGACTTATACATAAGCCAACAGAGTTTGTATTCAACCCTCTGTGGAAAACGTAGCCAGTGTAGTTCCCAAAGTAGTGGAGTGATATGACTGAACTTAGAGATTCCGAAAATAAATCTCGCTGCGGTATTCAATACAAATTGTAGGCGAGTCATTTTGATCATTGGTAGACCTGCATAGATACTATTACAATAATCAACTCTAGACACTACAAACGCATTTAATAATTGATGGGTGGCATCAACCGGCAAATTTTTGCGTATGCATTTAATTTGTCTCAGCTGGTAGAAGCATTAACTTATCGTTCTACTAATTTGAGCGTCAAGAGAGAGGTCAGAATTGAGTAAAACTCCCAGTAGTTTAACGGTGGGTAAAGCGGTACTCCCTACATTGGGTAGAGCCGTATCCTGGATCAAATTCTGTCGTCTGGCTGAAGCCACCCACAGTTGTTCAGTTTTTGATGGGTTTAATGTTAGTCTGTTTTCAGCCATCCAGTTTCCTATTTTCTTGATGCATACATTAATTAAATTGACAAGCACACTTCTCTCGTCTGGTTTGCAATAAAATAAATTTGCGTATCATCTGCATAGCAGTGAGACCACAATCCATATTATTTGATAATGTTATCTATATCTTTAGTATAAAGGAGATAGAGAAGTGGTCCGAGTACTGACCCTTGAGGCACTCCTGTAGACACCCGAAAGTTGGTTGAGCTTTTACCCTGGAACACAACTGCATATTCTCTTTTATTAAGATATGAACTGAACCACATATGTGCCAGATCACGGATACCATAAGTTTTCTCCAGACGTTCAAGCAAAATATTATGAAACTATTTTTTCTAGTATTTTTGATACGATGAGAAGATTTGAAATAGGGCGAAAACTGGAAAGATCTTCCACATCTAGTTGTGATTTTTTTAAAAGTGGAGTTACATTTTCTTTCTTTGTGGCTCTCGGAACAATGCTGCGCTCCATGGAAGTGTTACGTAAATCTGTTAAAAATGGAGCTTATACGTTAATGCATTTTTTCAAAAGCCATGTTGGCATCGGATTTAATATACATTGTTTGTTGGGTAATGCCGCAACAATTTTTTTAACCTCATTTATAGATGTTGGTCCAAATTTACTGAATTTTTGAAGGGCATAAGCTAAAATTACAGGTTTTTTGACTGAACTACACGCCAGTCTGATTTTTTCGACTTTATTTGTAAAAAAGTCGGCAAAATCAGTGGCAGTA
This sequence comes from Micrasema longulum, assembly GCF_059751315.1. Taxonomy (NCBI): domain Eukaryota; kingdom Metazoa; phylum Arthropoda; class Insecta; order Trichoptera; family Brachycentridae; genus Micrasema; species Micrasema longulum. The sequence continues at coordinate 16,322 of NW_028280633.1, read as the reverse complement.
GCGCCTGTGTTAGATGTCTCTGCTATACAGTCACCACGAACAGATTGAAGGCTTTGCCAGAGTTGTTTTGGAGACTTTTTTTGTTCAGTGATTTTTGTACACCAAAAACTAGATTTTATTTCTTTTATGAATGTCCTATAAGAGGCTTGCATATCTAACCATATTAATCGGTCCGAATTTGACAGCGTGTTTTTGTATTTGCGTTCTAGACGTCTTAGCTCTTTCTTTTTGAGTCGACAATTTTCGTCGAACCATGCATCAGATTTCCCTTTTCGAATGGTTTTTGTAGTAAATGGTGCATGTTTGTCTATCAGGTTAGATAGTACCTCATTGTAAAACCCAACCAATTGATCGACGTCGTTTGAGCGACGGTCAATGTCCGGACCAATCAACGATGTCAGAACTTAATAATAATATATACTTTATCTAATTGAGAAAACAAAAGTGAATTTTCTACTGACTGGGATAAAATTTATTGGAGATGATCAATTCACTGAAATTATTACAAAACTTTTTAAGCCTTGAAATTCTTTTTGGAAGCCACCAAATGTGTTAATCCAACAGGGCGCATAACAAGGCCATGTGTATGTATATTTTTTACAATATTTTCCTTACATATCAAATTTTTCATTCACAATATTCATTGTTTGAAGTTATATTTTGTTTACTTATTGCATCATATACATTAAATATAAATGTAGACGTAAATGACTATTAAAAAATAATAATTTCTATACAGCAAAAATAATTAAATACAGAAAGCTAAAATGAAACCATAGCTTCGTGAACAGGACAGCGAATAACGTTAATAAAAATGACTATTTTGATAATTATTTATTTCATTTTACTTATTTATTTTTTACATATTTATTACAGAAATTCAGAATTAATTATTTATCCAGCAAATTAATTGAGTAAGAAAAGTAAACATACATATTTTTCATCTTTGCTGGTGGTTTATCTAAACTGCCTTACTAGGTATAGCTTCCCCGTTCTAAGGCAGTAAATTATGCATTTTATAGTAATATTTAAAAGTAAATACAGTTTTATTATTATTTGTGCTTTTTCAGTCTTAAAAGAAAATAACAAATAAACAATGAAAACATAAATAATACCAAAACCTCTATATCCTAAATCATAAGTCATTACTAGTAAAATAATAAATCAGCTTACGTCCTTCAACACCGTACAACAATTCCTCTGACTCCCTCCGACCAATATAGATTAAAAATGCAGTCAACACCTTCCTTAGCCTGGCCTATTTAGCTTAGCTTAGCCTATTTCCATGAATCTGGGATAAGTTTATATATCCTCGGGCCTATATAGTATTGCTGCCTTTGAGGCAAAAAAGTATTAACTCCTCTCTGTAGAATCAGATCCTTATTGGGGTGTCTAGTATTATGAACATGACAAACCGTTGCGTATTTTTCCCTGTTGAGATGCGTGACCGCTATTGACTTCAATATATACTATTGACAAATATCCTGCACTTGAAATTCTTTGAAGAGCGAATCACTCGGATATCGGTATGGTTTTTTTAATATAGCTCTTATCACTGATTTTTGAGCTATAGCTGCTGAAACCATAGTCGTTTTTGTTCAACTTCCCCAGCCAATCAGACCATACGTCAGTTTTGAATTTACCAATCTATAATACAATTGTTTTAGTCCTCTTATCCTTAGTATATTTCTTAAAGGTATAAAAAAATAAATCAAACGTTTTATTTTATTAGAAATTTCTTCAGTTTGTAGGTTCCATCTTATTAATTTATCTATTTATAAACCTAAATATTTTACACTAGTGACGTTTTCCAGTATTGTACATTTAAAATTTATATTATTTATGCAATTATGTGATTTTAATTCATATCTGGAGTTTGGTTGTCCCACGGAAGATGGGCGGAGACAGATAATTTTTTTTTTGCATTGAGAGTTAGCAAATTGTCGTTCGACCGATTATTTACCCTCATCCTATTTTTGTTAACCCTGTCATGAACTTCTGTATGTATGCATACGTGTTTATATAATCACAGTAATAATTTAAAAAAAAGTTATTTAAAAGTTTTATAATAACAATAATATAAGATACTAACAAAAATTGTAATACTCTTGTAAACAATTAACAAGAGAAACGTATCACTTTAATATCCCAAAATCAAATTAGGAGACATCCTCTGTAGGTTTATGAAAAAAGAGACACAGTTTATAGCGACACAATCAGGAACGACCCATGCCTGTGAACTTGCCCCGACTCGCTAAAAAATCCGTGTTGAGTCGGGGCACTTGTAATGTATTCATAACCATACATACACACATATATACATATACGAATTTATTCGCATTCATACTATGTTTTATAAATACATATTCAGTATGTAAATATCATTAATACTTTACACATTATACCACTTATTACATTTTTATTATATTCGACATTTATAAATACATATTGGTCGTTCACCAGTTATTCCACACTCTACCACAGTAACCCATTCCCGTTCGAGCAAACTAATTACTCAAACCAGATTTAAATTTTGAAAATGACTCAAGTTGTTTTACTTTTTGTTACGTAGTAATTCACGTTGGAGAAATATGATGTTTTTATTTTTTATTGTATTCTTTGTTTGATAGTGGTCCCAAAGTTGATCAGACATGACTTAAAGTAAATTTGTCTAATTGAAAGGACTTAGGCCTTTTTGAAAAATAAATCCATTGAAAAGGTAGTAGGATTTTTAAATATTATTTTTAGAATTATTTTTAGGTTATCATGAGCGGTCTATATATTGTCTGAACACAACCACGCCATCCTATTATACCATATGTTGCCACTAGTTGCCACTAAATACACCGAACGAAGAGTGCTGTGGTCTAACACATGTTTACACATACAAATACACAATAAACATTAAATATTAAATAAAAACAAGAAAGCCATAATTTTTTTTTTACATATTATTTACTATCTACGAGTTCCCTTTGAAGCAAGCAGACTTCTTTTGTTAACAAAGAGACTACGTTTCACATTTGTTTACTTCTTCAGTTTTACCTTAAATAATAGTGTTTTGTTTTAAAATATTCAATTTTTACGGTATATAGAGTATTTAAATGTTTTATTAATTTCATTCTTTATAGATTTTGTGTCAGAGCCATAGAATCTGATATCGTTTTTTTTTTTTGTGCTGAATACATATTTGTTTAATTTAGTGATTTTTTAAATAATGCAGCTTTAGTTTTAATTTTTACCATTGATTTAGAACTTTCCCATATTATATACTAGATAAAGTTATTCTTCTTCGATACTAAACTCACTTCCCTGTCTATATGATTATTCACACAATCTCTTATCCGTACTGTATATGTAAATATGTATGTATCCCAAGTAAATAGTTAGGTATATCTATCTTACGTATTAGGTTAATATTACACCAAGAGATCAAAGCTATAGTTCGCGATTAATCAAGTTTCAGATTCAATAATACAAATATTTGATTCCTCAATCTCAGTCAGATGGAAAATGACTAAAATTAATTCCTACGTCCAAAATTACTTAGTGAATTTGCTTTATTGCTAAAAAAAACCTTGATTAAAAATTTTAGAAGTATTTTTATGAATCTTGGAATGATTTTTTAAAGTTTTGTGATTTTAAATTTTTTTCGCTGGTAACGTCTCAAATCTCTACCTTGAGTTGTCTAGATTGGTGAGTTGGCTTCCTGGTAACCCGAAATCTATCACACCACTCTTGGTTGATTTAAGAGGACTAGTGACGTGGTTCAAAGTAGTTCATTTTAGTTAAAATATTTTTTTATACATTTTATAGAAAATTCGCTTTACAATTAAATGCTCTAATTTTTACTGCACTAATGAAAACATTTTTTATATGCAATATCCCGTTACATTGAACTTCCTTGTTCTTAAAAAGGTCTTCGTAAAACATTTTAAATAAAAAAATCACAACATTTTTCGGTCTTTTAGTCCATTTAGAGAATATAATAAATAAGTATCTCCGCCTCGTCGTATAGTGATCAACACGTTTGCCTACCCTGGAAGAAGTCTCGGGTTTGATTCTCGACATGATCAACATACACTATTTATTTTTAAAAATGTTTAAATATTAAAGTATTTAATAGTTCCTGGACTATGTATGTAAGCGAAGACATCTTACCTTCAAGGTACAAAAATGATCAAGGTACGCTGCGGTTTGTGAAACAATGTAGTGCCATATGCACCATTTGATGTGGAACAGGAAAAGTGTTAAATAAATATGCTGGATAATAATATCGTATACCATAAGTATCGAGTTGTGTTAGATTGAAAATGAGGTTTGAACCCCAAATCTCCTATTCCGCATTTCGAGACTCTATCGCGGTACCACAATCCGACATAATGTTGACAACAAATATATGACACTAGAAAAAAACAAAAAATAGTTTTTCTGCAACTAAAGACAAAAACAAATTGCAGACAAAGACACTATCTAAAATTTTCTGGCACCTAAAATAAAAAAAAAATAGAGTTTGGAGATATCGGTAAGCAAAATGATTAACAATACTTTCAAAACTCCATAAATGGATAACTGAAAGGACTAAAATAGCAGCCTAGGAATACATTAATGTCTCTTCTATGTAAAGGAATTTTGTTGCTCAGATTTTTAAGTGTCAACAACGGGCTTTAAGATTTGAACTATTTAAATATTTTAATTCTCTCTAACAAGTTGACAGTATCTAAAAATCATAATTTGCAAACCTATTATTGTGTTCAGTGTTCTTTGTCTAAGCTGAAAGTTCTCAGAAAAGAGATATAGGTATTGGATTAAAAGATATTTAAAATTATCAAATGTATTTTTAAGGGACTGTAATTTATGTCAGCCTCATGGTGAGTGGTCAGCGCGTTTGCCTGCCATGCAAAAGTTTTCGGTTTCGATTTCCGACATGTTTGACAGAAAATATTTCTTTAAAAAGGTGTTTTTACATTTTATTATTATTATTCATCCAACTTTACGCCACTATTACATGTACATTAGTATGTAATGTATTTATTTATAATCAAAGAGAATTCAAAGAGGATTGGCCTACTACTTGGTTAAAGTGTAAAATCTACTTCCATTATCCATAAGGGTAATTAGTAAGTTCTCACAATATAATATTGCTATTAAGAAATGGATAGTAGAGGTGGGTTGCACACGGATCGATGAGTGGATCAAGCTAAATAGGTAAAGTGTGTGTACTGTTAATGAAATTTGTTCTATTGGTCTATGTAAATTGGTTATGTTTTTTATGATTATTTTGGTTTTTACTATGTTAATGATAATTATCTTAATCGGGTATAATTAATTACGTTTTTTTTATTGTTATTATTATGTTAACTTTGTTAAATGGCCAATCTTAGGCATGTTTCACATTTTGTAAAATGTTTCCTCCGGCACGGGACACCCCATAGAGGAAACATTATTATGTATAAAAAAAGAATACAAACAATGTAAAAGTATAAATAAATAAATAAAGTTCTTCAAATAAAATTTGAACACCAAGTTATAGGTACCTTTAACTACAAATAACAGATATTTAATACAATTACATATAACAAGATATTTTATCCATTATTATTATCAAATGTGTGATTATTTTCAAGTGAGTGATTGGCGAATTCCGAAAAGTTATTTGTACATTAACACTAAACTTTATGTGTTCTCTTATTTTTCTTTTTCTTATTAATCTTTTTTTTTTATCATCATCATAATTCTCTTTCCGCACCTAATGCTGCATAGGGCACTGCGTAAACCAATCGCAGCGTATCTCGTTCATTTTTTTTGTTCCATGAAGGTAAGATGATCAGTCTTACGCTTCAGGTACCAGTCCAGGGAGTATTAAATATAAAATATCAATATATTATATAGCTGAGGCGTAAGTTGCTCTTTAAATCATAAAATCTAGCTTGTTTTAGTGTATCTACAATACTTTTATTATTTCTTAAAAAATATTATCTTCTATACTGCATCATTGGGTAGGTAGGAAGAAATTGCCTTAAGGCAATATGCCCGCCCTTATATGAATATTTATTATATATGTATATAAAGTGTCAAATAAATAAAATAAATAAATCAATATTATTTCTTAAAAAATAAACCTGTTTACTAAGGTCAGAAATGAGGTTTTATTTATCGCATCAAAAATGTATACTCATTCATGAATTATTATATAAATAGTTCTTCCTATTCAGATACATGAACAAAAGACAGAAAGGTGCGTGCAATACAACCTTATAACCCATTTGCGATGAAAGTTCCATACAGAACTCAAAAAAGCATCAGCGTTTTATCCATCATACTGAATGTCTTGTGACAATAACCACGCCAATAATAGTTATTTCTCGTTTATTTGCATTTATGTACACCGTAAAATTTAGTTGCCGTGAATTAATCTGTGTGTGGCGACGCGAGCAGAGTTGCAATTTCAGTGTTGAAAAAAAGGTGTTTTTTTTTTACAAAATATAAAGCAGAGAAAGTAAAATGTAAAACCTATAGTAATTTACTTGTTTTTTTTTCAAAAACTCATATGCTTAATTAAGTTCATAAAATTGACAAAAATATACTAATTTGGCATTAAAAAGCATTCCTTATATAAGGAACTATTTTTTCTGGAGGCTCCCAAGGGTTGGGGATTAATTTTTAAAAATTAAATAAAAGGTATGTTGGTTCGTTTCTTCAATAACAAATGTGCGTAGTTATGCAATAAACAGCCAGCCATAGAAAAGAGAAACTGAGATAATAGCACTTTTATGAAAAGATTGCCAATTTTAATGTACACAACAGTGTAACATGTTTTTACTTTTAAAAATGAACAATGAAAACATAAGTTTTTTTAAATATTACAAACAACATTTTTATTATGTATTTAAACACATTTTATGATTTTCAAAGTACAGTAAGATTTTTCTAGTGTTATGGGTGTTTTCTGCAAATTGAACAATGCCATTTTTGTGATCGACACCATTTCAGATGGTAATTGTTACAGTTTTTTGTATGAAAGCGGTCTGGTTATTTCTAGCAAAACAAAGAATTGACATTACTGCGTACGATAATATAAATACATATTTTTTTCATAATTGTGAACTGGCTGCTTTCCGCATAACAACGTTCAAGTGTTCTCTTAAATTTCAGCATGAAAAACGAAACAATTTTTTTTTTTATGATTAGGTTAATTTAAAAGCATCAAGTCGCAATTATATGAAACTTCTGATGTGGAAAACAAGGGACATTTGTGTGATAACGGTACGGGCAGGTATCATATAAATCCGGTGAATGTAGCCCACACCTGAGGACCGAGTCGTCTGTAGTGAACAGTGAATAACCAACATGGAAATGACAGTCTCGTACTATTAATTTGAACCCGGACGACACTTGAAAAAACGTTAAGCTTTTGCCGTAAAACGTTTGTTGAATGAATAAAATCGTTTTTACTTGAACATTTCAACTACCAATGAAATTAGCATATTACAACAGTGGTAGAGAATACTTTATGTTAAGAAGCATAGAAGGCTAAGCGTTGACAAGGTCTATGATCTGACATCGGTTTGTTGATTTTTTTTGCTTATTGATTTTTTACATTATAAACAGCAATAACTCGTGCCGAAGGCTCTTAACAATATACTGTTTTTTTTTTCATGTGAAAATAGAACAGGTAATTAAGTAAAAATACAGAGAGAAATTACAAAATGTTAAGACAGTTTTAAAAACTATGTATTTGTCTATATTTGATTTCTGTAAACCGATATGACTTAAATAATAAAATACAAAGTAAACGAACAAAAACACAACATAAACTTTACGTTTGTAGAGAAGGTGATTCTATATTGGTTTGAACGAATAAGACAATCCATTTTACTTCTACTCACTTCCACTATCTATTTTTCAATAGCCTTTTTGAACATTTTCTTGTTACTAATTGTTTTAATGGACAGTAGGGGTAACTTATAGATTTTTACAGCATAATACTCAAAATCCCTTTGTCCGAAAGAGGTATTCGTTTGTATTTGTTTAAGTCGTCTTTGTGTTGAGAATCTAGTGCTTATATTGTTTGTATGTTTTATTTTATTGTTTGTATTGTTGGGGTTATGTCATTCGTTTGAGTAAGAATAGTTTTTTTACTCTGTAAGCGTGTATTGTTTCAGCGTATAATTGCTTTGATATTATAGATTGTAATTTGTTAAATATTTCTTCAGTAGATGCTTGTATCGAGATTCTAAGTATTATTGTTTTTTTTTGCAACAAATACACTTTTTAAATCTGTGTCACTCGCACCACCTCATCCGATTATATCATACTAAATACATCGTATTAAGTGGCCACTTTATCCAATGTGCAACACTCACTATTTCGCCTATTTTGTAACATTCGTATTATCTTGAATTTTGTCAATTGCTGATTTTTTAATAGAAGTTATTTATAATGAGTTGTTTAAAATAAAGTAAACGTTTTATACAAAATATGTTTTCTTATTCAATATATATTATTTTGAAAACAAAATTTACACAGTAATTTTAATGTTTTTTAGTTTCTTAATTAATTGAAAATAAAGTAATATATATTTAAAGCAAAATCGAAGCTTGTTATTTATTAAATCAATTCGTGAAAATTCAGTCACCGTGCATTCTAAAAAATAAATTGTGGAAAATAAAATAATTCAAGATAAAAGTTTATCAATGGTTTGCCCAAATGAAAACGCAAATTATTTTCCGTTTATTTCAGAATAAATTGATCAAAGGCTGTATGTGAAGTAGGCAAACATATTATTTTCTCTGGACGTAAAAATAATGTTGCATCAATATTTCATTTGTACTTAAAGCAAAAATTTAAACTAAGTACCTTAATGCTTTAAGTGTTTATTTAATTTTGGCTCACTAAAAAAAACAGTATTTTTTTAAATAAATAAATATTTTTATTTTTACAATTTATCCTAATGTTTCTGTTCTGGAGTCATTTATTTTAAGTCTTAAATAACCGTGTTAAAAATGGGAAACATGCTCGGTATAGCGAGATTGAAACCTTGGACCTCCATATCCAAATAATTTCATGTATGAAATTGAACCAGCATTCTGGACGAGTGCTTTCGACTCAATGGATACTCTCAAGTAAAAACCCCGAATAAGGAAATCGAGAGGAGATAGGTCCGATTCATAGCGTGTGGTTGACGCATTTTCCTAAGATGCTTAAGGTCCCGGGTACAATTTCTACATTGACTATAAATAATGGGGTGGTTCTACACTGTAATATTTCATGCTCCTGGACTGGCACCTGACGCGTAAGAGTAAACACCTTACCTTCATGGAACTAACGATCGATATGCACTGGATTTGGTATAACAATGCAGTGCGCTATGCACCATCAGGTGCTGACAGGAATGGTCATGATGATACAAGGTTATAAAACGTTATTAATTTCGTTCGATTGTTTTATTTTTTTGTAGTGGTTATCACATGAGGTTACCATGAACGTTTTGATTACGATGACATAACTTTTTTTTTTCAAATAATTTAGACTGTTTTTGAAATACATCATGGGTAAAAAAGCATCCAAGAGTTGGATCGCATTGGACCCGTAGGCCCGTTGTATCAAGGCACGGATTTCTGCAGTAGTGCGCTAGAGAACTTGCAAGATTTCGTAGAGTAGACTGAAGTAAAATTGCGGAGCACTTGTACTCAAAGTGCATGCATTTTAACATAGCGAGAAAAAAATATTCATTAAATTTACGACACTGTGGACAATGTGCGCGCAAACACACTTGAAGGAAATGGTGGAAATATTTCATAAAAAAGAGTTCAAATTTTAAATATGGGTTACTCCATTAAATATATCAAGGAGCTTGAAGTTGTCGATTTGTCGGACAAATCCAGAAATTCACACGATGTTACTCTCGTGCACGTACTTGGAGATCTGCGCAGAGTGATGGTTCTGTAGGAGTTTATCATGTTGAGCTATTAAAAATATTCATTTTTATGAAAAAAACACAAAGTCATAATTTTTTGCAAATTAAAAAGAATGTTAGAAAAAACGTTAAAAGTCATTAGGCACGTGTAGTCAAGAACTTTGCTACTGGCGACTGTAATCAGAGATATTTGTTTGTTGCAAAATCTTAATGCATAACGAAAAGATATTTGTATGAAAGAAACACTTGACGTACTGATACCAACAAATTTCAGCAATATCAATTGGGCTCAGATAGTATTTAATTTTATAAAAATAGGAAGGTTTTGGATTATATAATATAGTTTTATATATTATATAATCCAGAACCTTACAGATAATAACAAATATCATAAAGTTATTTAAAAAAACAAATGTGCTTTATACAACTACTTTTAGGGAAATAACAAGAGTCAAAGAACGTTTTAAGTTCCCACAATTACTCGATTACTTGACATACAAAAGGAAAATGATGCCATTATATTCTTCTTTCCAAGAACAAAAGAAAATTCTATACAGAGCACAAATACAAAGCGTAGAAGTGCTGAAAGCTGTAAAGAATACTGACATTTTCTGTAACTTTCCTGTTGCAGATATGAAATGAAATGTATCTTATGTTATTATTTAGCAAGATACGCGTATGAAAGTACTAATTTTGTAAACTCCATTTTAACTACAATGTGCTAGCTCCTGTAAAAAATGTTTTTTATTTATTTATTTATTATATATATACGGCCTAAGCCAATAACAACAGTTACATGAAGAAACATAAATGCAAGAAACTGAACATAAAGAACATAAAACTATTAACAAGGGCAAAACAATAACAAGGGCAAAACCATAATAGTATACAAAAAAACGAAAGACCAAAAACTTTGAGCTAAACCATGCCAATCCAACTTCATCCCACACTGTTTAGTCGCGAAGAGATCTACGAAAAGCCGGAAGATCTATCCCAAAAAATTCCAAGTCGTGTGATGAATTGACTAATCTACACATTCTGGACATTGGGGCATAAAAACTAGATTCTTTGTGAAAATTTACTTTGTCGTAAAAACTGTTTTCTTTTTTATATTTTTTTTTAGGAATTTCTTATACCTTTTTCTTTAAGTTCAAATAATAAATAAATATTTACAAAGATTGTTATTTTTTAAAGAAGGGAATATAGACATCTAAATATTTACGCAACTAAAATCCCGTCATTGGCTTGTTTCGTGACAACTTTATATTATTTCTTTTATATTTTTTTATTCCCTTTCCTAAGTTAATATTACATTTGTTTATCAACTTATGCCAACAATTATTTTTACGACTTTATATCAATTTATAATTCCACATTATTACAATAAACGAAAGTTTTCTTTCATTTTTCATACTTTCAGGCATCTCATCAAACAACTTTAACCCTTTACACATCAAACTATTTTGAAATTTAGTTTTTTTCTTATGTGGTAGCCTTATTCTAATTATATTTTTAGTTCTATAATTGTTACATACATGTATAATAACTAATATTTTACTTTTAAAACACTTATAGTATAATTGGCCACGTGGTGTAGTGGTTGGCGCGCGTGCCTACCATGGCAGAGGTCTCATGGTTGACATGAAATATTTATTAAAATAGGTGTTTCTACACAAGAAGATCTCATAATCCTTGGACTGGTACCTGAAGCCTAAGAATGATTATATTACCTTCACGTAACATAAATTATCAAAATACGCTGCGATTGGTGTAAAAATGCACTACCCTATGCATCATTAGGTGCGAAAAGGAAATGATGGTGATAATGATTTAAAATACTTCGTTGATAAAATAAACTACTTGTTGATAAATTACCTGGTCCATGAAGAAGTATAGAAATTGAAAAAAATACATTTTCAGGCGTTGCCTAGTATGTAGGTGAAATAATTCAATTAGATGAATCTCACCTGCATAAATAAAGGTTTCAGCTCTTTAACTTCACAAACATCAACAGATAAAATAATTGAAGGAATATAGATGTTCAAATATAGGCAGAATGGTGAATGTTACACAGTGTGTAAAGTGACCACTTAAACCAGCCATTGACAGGTCATAAGCCCTGTAGATGCCTAGACTTTTATATTACCTTTTCTTAAATGTTCTTCATCTCTGTTGTAATATGTTAAAATACTTCGGTTTAAGATTACATATATATATATAAATACTTTACCCTTAGCATTTGTGCGACATTATCCATGCTGCCTGATTACTTTACACCGTTTGATATTTATTGTTTGGCCTATGTTTGAACAACCATATTTCTTCTATTATTACATTCATTGATTTTTGTACAGTAAACGAGTGAAAACCTTTTTTGATCTCATCAGATTACTACTTAAATTCGTTTTGCGTTTTAACATACCACTTAGGAGTACGTCACAGCAGTTTATCTTTAAATGTACACCTCATTTCTTTATTATGGTTTATTAGAATCGGGTTGTGGTTCTGTGGCTAGTGTCTCGGACTCACGGACTAAAGGTTCGTGGTTTGAATCCTACTCTACTCCAACTTGATTCCCGTTGAAATGGCCCTCAAAATGAAATATTTGGATAAATCATAAGAACGCAAATATTTCTTTAAAAAAAAAAAAGATTTCTTAGACATATAATGTACATCTCCATTCAAGTATTTGTTGAAGCCAATCATGCCAAGTCTTATTCGATCAATTTTCAAGAATCATTTTTAACGTACTTTGATTTTTGTTTTTTTTTGTTACTTATTATCTCATTACTTTTTTATTTTTATAGCACAAGTTTTCGTTTTATTAAAAAAGGTTTTCTTTTACTATTTTTGAAGTAGTTTCTTAAGCTGTTGTTGTTTCTTTTTTAATTTTCAATAAATTATTGTATCTTACACATTGCATGCTGTAAACGCATGGTTGATAGGTTTCCTCATTAAGGTTATAAAAAAACAGATATTTTTTGATAATAATCATTGTACAATAAGTCCACTTATATTCACACACACTCTCGCATACATACAATACTCACACACCCATACACATATACATACGCCCTCACACACCCTTAATATATATATACTCACCCTCACTAACATGTACAAAAATAAAACGGATATACTATTTTTTTTGGGACTAAAACTAGTACTTAGAGTAAATATTATTGTGTTATAATAAAAGTTATACTCATAATGTAATTGAAACACATTAATTGTATATATTTCTACCGACATATTGTTACCATTGTATTAATTCCATAATATGTTTTGTTTTTATAAGGAAATAAAATAAAATAAACTATAAAGCATAACGGGCATGACAATATTATACTGTCATTGCTCCTTTATAATAAAATTCTTGAAAAATTTATTTCTGTGCATATTTACTGTCCAATTGCTTTTGTGTCCAAACTTTTGTAGCACTTATCTTGATTCTTTAGTTTATGGTTGTTTTAGCCTTGCGTTTTACACAAATTTTGACTTACATTGAATGATACAAGAAAATACATTAAACAACAGAAAATTTTCTTTGAATAAAATTTGTACCAACCTTAAAGACAGAAGGACAGTTCTGATTTGCATTAAAAAGATTTATCCTGGCATCTTTAGATGACAAAGGTTTTAAAATAATATTATAATTAATGCATTTCCATGGGATTTAAATGCGAGCAAAGTGAAAATTCTGTAAGCCCGTTGTAAACGACCAGCTGACCCTCAACAGTAGTACAATAAATTCCCCCTTGCTCCAACCCTGTTATTACCATTAACTCCTAATATTACCCTGAACTGAAAATAAAGTTGATAAAGTAATGAATAATGGACCCCTTTTGCGGCAAAGGGGACTAAAATGACTTATTTATTTACTTACGGACACAGCTCAGTATTCATACATTCTGACATGAATTCAGTGCTGAAAAAAATGAGCCACAGCATCGAAATTTTCAGAAAAATATTTTTATACTAGTTCAAAACATTATAACTTTCAGTAGTATCTTCATTTATTCAGCTAAAAATAATTCATTAAAAAGAACAACACATAAATGTATAAATGTATTACGTTTCATGTCAATCAGTCATGATGGAAATGTGTTTATGACACATTGCTCGAGCAAATAACTATGACACCAAAAAAAAACAAAACTGAAAAAAAAATTGAAAGCCCCAGTTATAACTAGTACATCTTTATATATATACAATTCCTCTGTACATGTGATGTCACTTAACTCCCCCTAAACGGCTTAACCGATTTAAGTGCGAATTTCAGAGAAATATAGATCTTTGCGCTATGCGTGTTCGTAGAAATTAAAATCTTTAATCTTGTATGTGTAAAAAGAAGTAAGAAGCATAAAGTTTTATTCGTCGATCTACAAGGGTTGCATTAAAAAAAAATTAAAGATCTTTTTATGTGTATAAAAAAGGTTGTTTTTGAATGTTTACGAACAGCTTTGGTTTTTTGTGGATCTCAATCAGATTCTTTCCTTAAATTCTTTATAATTTCTACCCATTCTTTTCTTTTAACTGGATTTTTAGTAATCCTAAAATAATATTTATTTCAATACATTCTTAAAAATCGTATTCCCTCATACCCCTCAGTTGGTGAGAAGACCGGAGTTTGACGTTTGCAAAAGAATGCCATCTTTGAAAAAGCATTTATTTTATGTTTTAGAATTTAACCATAAACAAGTACCTAGGTACCTATTTTAATTTTATATTTGAATATTGACAATTTTTAATTTTGGAATTTTATCACAAATAAGTACCTGGGTACCTACGTATCAATGAAAAATCTTTTTTTAATAGCAAGCAAGCCAACGTTCAGGCAAGACAACGTCTGTCGGGTCCACTAGTTTAAGATATATTTTTAAAAATAAAGCTATATGCTTTTTAACAAATATTCTGATACAACATGAAATGAATTAAACTGTTATAAACTACCTCTAACGACACAAAACACAAAGTCACTCCATCCTCATGTTCCAAAAATAATTTAAACTGTATATGACTTCCGTTCAAAAACAAATGGTCTACTTCTCGATAAAAGTGTACAACCTACTTACATTGTTCAAAAGGACAATAAGTAAGTACTCGCACTATAAAATTAATATCAAGAAGTGAATAAGTGGTAGATAGGAAGAAATTGCCTTAAGGCAATATGCCCGCCCTTATACATATGTATGTAAACTATATATGTATTCAAAGTGTTTAAATAAATAAATAATAATAATGGAGGAAGGTTGCACAAGGAAAATTAGGTTAAATAACGGCAATTGGATGATTTGAGAAATTATGAATAATTCTATTAAAAATCTATTTTTTTTTATTTTTCATTGTTATTTATTTATTTATTTATTTATTAACGGACATTGTCCATGTATACAATTTATAAGGTTTAAATATTACAATAAAAGAGTAGTTTAAAACATTTAAAGAAAAAAGAAAGAAGCATTGACAAACATAAGGGACGTCGAGACAAGATTTGGACTATTTATTTAGTGCTCGTTTAAATCGTTGTAAACTTAAACCAAAAAAGTCCAGATCGTGTCTTGAGTTAACAATACGACAAAGGCGGGTCATTGGAGAATTTAGGCCATAGTTTGTTCTATGCTGATCGATGAACAGTACTTCATTGTTTCTCAATCTACGAGTCGGAATATTGAATTTTACTTGTCCCAGTAATGATGGAACATCGATTATACCATTTAGTATGCCGAACATATATATGGAGTCAATATTAGTTCTACGTTTTTGTAGACTAGAAATATTTAACATTGACTCTATTTCAGCATAAGAATAATTATCTCTCTCTAGTCCAAGCATCCACGCTATTTTTCGAAGCAAGCGATGTTGGTCTGATTCAATGATATTTATGCGATTGACATAGAATGGAGACCAGACCACTGAGGCATATTCAAGAAGAGGGCGAACAGTTGAGCAATAAAGAGTTTTGATTGTACGGACATTAGTAAAATCAGAGGATATTCTGTTAATGAAGCCAAGTAATTTCAGTGATTTATTTACTGTATTATCTATATGCTCGTTGTATGTCAGTTTATAGTCCAAAACAACTCCTAAATCTCTGATGGACTTGACTACATCAATTTTGGAGTTTTCTAATAGGTACTCGAAGGAAATTGGTTGTTTTGTTCTATGAAATGACATTATTTTGCATTTTTTAATATTTAGTTCTAATTTATTGACTTTACACCATCGGTTAAAAGAGTTAATGTCTGATTGAAGAAGAAAGCAGTCTTGTAAAGTTTTAATTATTTTGAGAATTTTGTTGTCGTCCGCGAAGAGCCAAAAACGAGAGTAAGAGAATGATTTAGCAACATCATTAATAAACAAATTGAAAAGCAGGGGTGCCAAATGAGCACCCTGAGGTACA
>NW_028280632.1:0-34719 GCF_059751315.1 Micrasema longulum | reverse complement strand
TATTTATTTCTTTTTACTGGATTTTTGGTAATACTTAAATGATATTTAATTCAATACATTTTTAAAATCGTATTCCTACATAAGTACACCCTTCTGTTGGTGAGAAAACTGAATTTTGTCGTTTGCAAAAAGAATGCCATATTTAAAAAAATATTTATTTTATGTTTTGGAATTTGACCATAAACAAGTACCTACTTAAATTCGATATTTGAATATTAACCATTTTTAGTTTTGGAATTTAATCACAAACAAGTAGCTAGGTACCTTCTTATCAATTAAAAGTTTTTTTCCAAGGCAAGCCAATGTTCGGGCAGGACTACGTCTGTCAGATCAGCTAGTTATATTTTAAAATACACTAGAACTTCAATTATCGGGATCACTGCGATGAATGTGGAATAACTGGTGAACGACCAATACCAATATGTATGTATAAATGTAAATGTAATAAGTGGCATAATGTATAAAGTATTAATGATATGAATAAACTTGATATGTATTTATAAAATTTCATACGAATACGTAAATGCGCATATATACATATATATGTGTGTGTGTATGTGTGGATGTATGTTTGTGAATGCATTACAAGTGCCCCGACTCAACATGGATTTTTTAGAGAGTCGGGGCAAGTTCACAGGCATGGGTCGTTCCGGTTGTGTCGCTTTAAAAGGTGTTTCTGTCGCTAATCAATGTATGTGCAATGTTATAAATAAATCATTTAAAAAATATCAAAAATAAAAAAAATTGATCTGGACCCCATTCGGATAATCGAAAATTCGGATAACTGGATTTTTTCATAAAAAAGGATCTATTTCAATTAATTACTGTATTTATGTTGAAAATGAAAATGATTGAATAGAAATGAAAAATGAGCTTTTAATTAATTTAATAAAAAGGCAAAACTTTTACATGTTAAGCGTGGATACAAGTGCTGTACATATGTACAGTTTGTATGTACTGTACTGTAAATGAAATTCATTGCTTGCTGAACATCTTGGTCAAAGTAAGCTGTTTGACTGTCATCATCCGTTTTCGGGCAGCCAAGTCGTTATTTAGCGAATCGCAGTACGACTTAAGAATAGTAGCAAAAATGGGTGATTTAACTGTCAACTGTCTTTTGTATGCTGATGATGCCGTGCTTCTTGCTAACAACAAAGAGGAACTGCAATTCTTGGTTACAAAGGTCTACGATGTACGCGAGGGAAGCGATTTGCTGATGAATGTCGATAAATCGAATGTGATGGTTTTTGAAAGATATAAAAGTATGACTAAATGTGAAAGCACTGTGAATGGGGTTATACTAAAACAATTAGATTAATTTGTGTATCTGAGAAGTATGTTTACTAGGGATGGAATGACTGAGAAAGATACTGAAAGGAGGGTGAGTGCCGGGAACAGAGTTAACGGTGCTCTTAAATCAACCTTGGCAAATAAATGTTTGTCGCAAGAGGCAAAATTAGCAGTTCACAATAGACTCCTGGTCCAGAACTTGATGTATGGGAGCGAAGAATGGACTTGGAAAAACAGGGATGAAAGTAGGCTGAATAATGCCGAAATGCGATCTCTCAGACGAATGTGTGGTAAAACTTTATACGATAGATGCACAAATGTTAAGATCCGTACATTAAACTTAAACTTAATATATATGTATATGTATGTATAAAATATAATATAAATATGTATGTGCGAATATATATGTATGTATGTGTGTGAATGTATGGTTATGAATGCATTACAAGTGCCCCGACTCAACACGGATTTTCTAGCGAGTCGGAGCAAGTTCACAGATATGGGTCGTTCCTGATTGTGTCGCTATAAACTGTGTCTCTATTCTTAACAAATGTATGTATAATGTAATTAATAAATAAATAAATTATGCAAGGCTGAGATAAGCATTATCGACAAAATCAAGAAAGGAGCTCTGCGTTGGTTTGGACATGTAGAGCGAATGGACAGCGAAAGAATGGCTAAAAATATTTACGATGCAAATGTTGATGGATGCAGAAATAGAGGAGGACCGAGAAAGACATGGCATGACCAAATCCAACAAATACTTGAAGATAGACATGTTAAAAGTCGGAATAATCGGCACGCGTGCATGAGAAGATGTATAAATGTAGAGGAAGCGAGATCTGTATGCAAAGATAGAATGATGTGGCGTTCTATCCTCTCTGCCTACCCTTACTGAGAAACTGCGTGATTTTTTTTATTTGTTCTGAAAGTGGTTCGGATGTTTAGAGTTCGGATAGTTGGAGTTCTAATGTAATATATAAGGTTAGTTAATTGTAAAGAATCACTTAACGAATTTGTTACTAGAACTTTAAAAATAATTTAATTGTGTTGTAAAGAAATTTTGGTGAATTTTTAAAAGTTCTAGAAGTCTGGCTGGCCACACAATCTAAAATATGCATTTTGCAAAAAACGGCTAGATGTAATATCTTATCAAACCTCCAAATGTATAATAAGGTGACATTCATTTCCGTGACATTTTGAAATCATGACATTTTCAGAAGGTGATTATTACAGTTTTTTTGTATGAAAGCGGTTTGGCTGTTTTAAGCAGAACGTGGAATTGACCTTTCTGAACCCGATAACACCAATACTCCAATTTTTCTAAATTGTGGACTGGCTGCTTTCTGTACAACTACTTTCAAATGCCTTGCGTTCATAAAGATAAATGGGCGTGATGGCCAATTCTATTTTCGTATTATGTCGTTTGAACGGATCATTAGATATTTTAAGGATTGCGAAAATTTAAAATAAAATATGTTATTCTAGGCATAGTTTGACCAATCGTTGGCTAATGTGATCATTATCTAAAGGTAGAATTACCCTGTTCTGCTGTGTTTAACAATATATAAATATACAGAAATATTTCTTTGTTTGATTTAATAAATATAAAATATATGTTCAAGGCTTACAATGAATAAAATGGGATTTTTCTGCTTTTAATAGGCTTCTTCGTATTTTATAAGTGTTGGGATCAGAAGTGAGATTTTATAGTGGCTAATCAGGAACTTCTCTAGCATTTGCTCAAATGAAGAGAAAATGAATTAAAACTTTTCAGAAAAATCCGACCTGTTGACAATCATCGCCGGGCCTTCAGTTCCACTAGAAGAGTGTTAGAAAAACGAGTCCTACTTTGATTATTTTTTTTCAACGTCTTGCACTAACTTGACCATGTAAGATACTGCTCTCATGTGTTCTCCTGTGTTGTATTGAGGTCTGGTCCTGTCGTGACGTCCAGTTAAGGTAGTAGTTTTGTTCATTATTGTGTCGTGTTGAAGAGTGGTAAGGTGTGTTGAGGGCTCTTCTATCGTTTTCATTAATCATTCGTCGTGTTGGCTTATCTTGCTTAACGTGCATGCGTAGCTGTGAACAGTGACTCAATACGTTAAGGCTGTAGCCTGGTAAAACGCACGCAAAGTTAGGAAATCATACGATTTTGCCATTTTAAAACGAATGTTTTTTTTTAATCGCGCAATAAATAAAAAAGCATAAATTAGATAGAAACAACAATTTTTAAATGTATTTCTGTTAAAAAATATACTTAAAAGTTTTATGTAACTAAAATATAATTACTTTTAGACCGGCAGATTACGCCATTTTAAATATAGACTAAATTAGGTATCTGGGATCTCAATAAAAACTAAGTATCGAACTAAAACTTGTGATAATTTGAAGATAATAAATTGAACATGAAAGCGGTCAAAGCAAAATTTAGATTTTTGTTTTATTGAAAAGAAATACAAGCATTTTAAATTACGTACATTTTTGTGACATTTTCCTTTATTTGTACGTAAAATTATGCCTTCGGTGATACTTAAAAAAAAAAAATATATATATATTTTAGTTGAAACCTTTTTTTACAGAATTGTATCCTTTTTTAAAGAAGATAATTCTGGTTGTAATATTCAATTTCTAACAATATCTTATTTAGGTTTTTATTACCTTCATTCCGGCCTTTATCAGTATGTGGCGGGTCGACAACGACGGCACGAGCCGAACATTGCCGAACGCCGACGTAGAGCGTACGAACGGGCCAAACCGGCGAAGGAGAAAACTACCGGATTCCGACCTCACCGCACGCGTCTTCGAGGCACAAAATTACCGCCAATTTAGATTTACCAACTTCATTTTATTTTGCCTAATATAGTTATTAGAATCCTTCTTTCAATGTGTTAGCTTCAGTAGTTTAGTTTCGTGAATAAATCTTTGTGTAAAACGTAAGTACCCTGTTTTACTTGCTCTCATTCTGTGCACCCACATAACTTTGTACATCACAAAATTAGGCCACCAACTAGGTGCCTACATAAAGGTGGTAACAACACGACAAAAGTGGTATACCCCGACGTTTGAACACGAAAACACAACATTAAACAATCAATCACGGTGACCCCATTCAAATTCCATAAAAATTGCGCAAAATTTCAGACAGAAATATCTTCGCTTGACAAAATTGTACAACAATTACTTTTTTTCGGTCGGTACATGAAAAATTTAAAATTTCATTTTTAATTTGATTGCACTTTTAATTTATTTGTAATTAATCAAGGTTAATCTATTTCAAGGTTAACTTATTGTAAGGTTAATTAATTTAGTATAATAGAATTATATTATAATAATTATAATATATAATAGAATTAGATTTTTCAAAGACCGAGCGAATCGAGTGAATTTTTCTGTCGGTAACAATCTTCAATGTAAACGTAACTAATGTAAATGTAATTAATGTAACTAGTGAATTGATTAAACTGTGATTAATTTCTTAACAATATTACTCGGCCGGGATTAATTCAAACAGGTGATTCATAATTTAACTAAAATTATTATAAACAAACATAATATAATACGTTCGAGCGACTCGCTCACCAAAAATCGCACGCCGAGTAATACATTCCTACAACACATATAAATTTTATTTTTTTTTTATTTTTCTTGAGTCGAACACACAAACAATTCACACGAACATTTACATAGGGTGCCAGATTGAGTAGAGGTACTTACAGGGTACCGGAACATAATTATTTTTGACAAATATTATATGGCGAGACAAGCGTGACGTAGGCATCCGAAAGTTTTCTCCTTGTGAACGCACTGCGGGAGTAAGTTTTTTTTTTACCAGCGAAATCTATCGGAAATATTTTTCAGCTGGCGCAGTCGTGCACAATACTTGCAATTTGTAAAATTTTATTTTTGTAAACAACTTGAAACTATCAAACAAACAGATATTCGGGCGGCTAAGCCGACGAATGTTTAACTTAGTACGTGGACATTAGTATCCATACTTTTTTTCTATATACATTATATCGTGTGACTGTACTATATATGTTTATATTTTTAACCTAGGCTATGCATGTTATTATGTGTTACAGATTTGAAGTTTTACCATAAACATTTTTAAACTTGATATATTGTACAACGGACAATCAAAAGGAATATTAATATTGAGGGGACCACTCAGGCTTGGAGAATACAAATACCTAATAGTTGGAAAATGTGTTCCGCCGTATGGTAAAATAATTATTTAAATTTTCTGTTTTTAATTTTCTTTTCTATAACTTGCACAGTACATACATAACAAATAGTGACTCTGACATTTAATAAATAAATATTTTTGTTTGAAATTTAAATAAAAATTTAAATTTAAATCTAATAATTTAAACTTAACTTTTTAATACAACTACACTCATTATTGAATACTTTTATTTCAATATTTTAACTTATACTGTAATCATTATTACATACATTTTTCTGAATTTTTTTTTTAAAAACGAATATTTTTAAACTGTAAACAATGGCTAACAAGGACAACACTGACTTGACAAATATCAACACAGCAAACAACATGTTCCACACGGATAGGATTAGCGTTAAACTACCACAGCTATGGGTGAACAACATCGAACTTTGGTTTAAACAGATAGAAGCACAATTCGAGTTGGCAAACATAGTTTCAGAAGACGCACGTTATAGTCACTTAGTGTCAAAACTTGAACAAGCGCACATAGAACAAGTTTCAGATATTTTACTCATGGAACCGAACCGAGCAAAATATACGAGGCTGAAGGAAGCTATAATCCAACGCATGGGCTGTCCACAGGACAGAAGGAGAGAAAAACTGTTTTCTTCCTTACAGCTTGGGGATCGAAACCCATCCAGCCTACTTAGAGAGATGCGGACGCTAGCAATAGGTTTACAAATAGACGAAACGACGCACAGTGTTTCGTTTCATACAAGCTAGAAACTAAAAATTCTGAATGTACTTTTAACTCACGTATGCGATTCATTTAATCCTAAAAAGAAGTTTTTTTTATTAAATATGTTATAATAATTCGTTTTATAAAAAATATGTCACATTTTGTTATTTAATAAACGAAATAAATTTTCTGGAAATTGATATCTGCATCCAATAATGTATTTAAGGATCATAAATAATTGAAATTTTTACTTTAATTCTATTGACTGATAAATCGGTCAACCTATAAAATAAATCATTGAAAATTATATTAGATACTTGGGCATAAAATAAAGATTTCACCCGAGAGAACTAATCTGCCTTCACTTGTTTTGTCAGAATAACCATTTTACAGCTGATTTTATTATGTTAAACATGACAACTGAAAGGGTTTAAATAAACTTAAAAGTTTGACATTGTAAGGAACACAGAAGTGAGGCAACGGACACAGCAACCCTTGGTATCTACTGTCATCCAAGGCGTTTTGGCTGGCAAGGCCATGTACTACGTATGCCTTCCAAGAGCCTTAACCATGCTTGCCTATGTTACAAGGCATCAGGTTCTTGGCGTCCTGGTCGTCCGCTGTTGACAATTTGTGGGCAGTTTGCGTCAGAGTTGCGGTACGTGGACTTAACTTGGGAGGATGTACGGGAGGTCGATAGCTTGGCCGGAGGCAGATTATGGAATCCATATGCTCCACATAGGGAGCGGATATGGTATGATGATGATAAAACTTAAAGGTTTTTAAATAAAACATTTGTTATAAGTGATTTTCAAATAGATGTATTTTGAGAAATATAAAAAGAGAATGTAATGTAGATAAGCCAAAGCAATAAAATTCTTGTCGAGAAACTCTATTAATACTAATAGAGTTCATTTCACTGGGTTTGGCGCCACAAATATAACAGGACATGGTTGACTTATTTTCAGCCAAAACGTTGCAAATTTTACCATCTACCATTGTTAAAAGCATTTTAAATTTTATGAACAATACTACACCTCCAATATTAACATAAAAATTTTCAAGTTTTTCAATTGCATCTTGAAGTTTTTCGATTTCAGACTTAGTAGGAATATCAGTTTCTTTGGCGAAAATAAATTTAATAGGACGACAATAAGAGGTTGAGGAAGGGCTTAAATTTTGCCAAATTACTATATTAGGGTCATCATTAAGCCTTAGTTGTATTGGAACGAATGACATAATAAATAAAAATTTATCTATTGCATGCTCTGTGTGAAATTTCTGTTTATAATTACTATGTCCTGAGCTTCCATTTCCACCCCACTTGCATATAAGAGTCAGTACAGAACCTGAAGGAACTCTTTCTTTTAAGACTTCTGATTCTACATTTAGCAATCGTTCCACCGTATGATTTAAAATCGCTTGTAGCTGGATTTCTGCACTAGTTTCCGTTATTTTGACAAATTCCTCGCTCAGGCAACATGCGTCTTTTGCTTTTCTCAAACTATAAAATGCCGCATATATGTTGTGGCCAGTTTTTATGGCATTTTTACGCATAACTTTGTAGGAATGCGAAGATAATTTACAGTCAACGTATAAACTTAGCGCTTCCTCAATTGTCAATGCCCGCTGTTTGTTTACTTGTTGACGTTCCCTACGTATTTTTGCTGGGAGTAGCTTTCAAAATTTTCTTTAGGAGATCGGCAACTGTGCGTTTTCCTGATGCTCGAATAGATACCTGCGTGGCAAACGAAAGTTCTTCAGATGTCTTCGTACTCACTAAATCACGCACTTTTGTCCTTTTGCACTGATCACTGCATGCCCCAAAATCCTTTGCGGGCCTTCCAGTAGACGTAGATGGTTCATTCATGTCTACTGTAGGACTTTGTCGAAAGTTTTCACATATCAAAATATTTTCACTACCGTCGAGCCACTCAATTTTTTTTTTAACAAATCTATCTAGTTTACAGCCAGATTCGGTCCATTTTCTGCTTATATTTAAACAAATAAGCTTAATTTGATTTTTTAACAGTTTTTCACCACTTGCACCGAGTTCACCGACTTCAAATTTACTAACAATATTATTTAACACTCCTTGAAGCCTTTCTTTCTTCGTCAAACTCTTCCACATCACGTACAATTCTTGCCTGTAAATCTCGTATCTGGTACCTGTAAAATAACAAAATAAGATAGATGCAACTTCGTGCGGTAAAATATCGAAACTGTAATGAATTAACAATAAATTGGTCTATTGAAAAATAAAAATAATATTTTGCTACTTTGATATACTCTCCGAGATAAATTCTCGAGAAGTTGGAAATTGATATTTTTTTAACTACTGAAAAATACATGAGTTAAATTATTGTTTTTTTAAATACCTAAACGAAATACATTAAAATATTAGAAAAAAAAACTATACAACATACCTTCCAAAATAGCTTTCATTTTTTTTTTAATCGAAATAAAAAACTTTAAACTTGATAAACAACCTTTACACGTCGGACGCCAAAATGCAAATAAATGTAATTAGGCTTTCAAAAACCAATTATCCGACTTTCATATTCTGGTATGAATCACCCTAAGCATTAATCACCCCAATTAGGCTTACAATCGTCACACTAACTATCTGGTAATGCCCCCATGACGTCATCGTTTAAGAATTCAAAGGTGACTTTTTATCTTGTAGCTTGTATGGGTCAAAACACTGTGCGACGTTGCAATACTTGTGGATACAACAACTGCCCAAGACGATCCAAGCGCATTTAGCCATAAGCGAAGATGACTGGGATAGGCAAGCGACGATAGCAGATCGCCTAATACAGGTGTACACACAGGATAATGTAGCGGTAGTAGGTACCAACAATAAAAATAACATTTGTAGTTTAGAACAGTCCGTACAAGCTCTAACCCATAAGGTAGAGAGTTTATTTCACACAATCAACAAACAGCATAGTCACAACAACAATAACAATAGATTCAAACACACAACAAGTAACAGCAGTAACAATTTCAATAACAACAAATACAACAACAATTTCAACAAAACAAGCTATAGGGCCAACGGAAATAACAAGAAAACTATTCTTTGTTACTTCCACACAAAATTTGGCGATCAAGCTAAGAAATGCGTCACACCATGTGAATTTAAACCGCATCTAGCTTCAAAAAACTAGATGGTCGAATCATAGCGGAGGCGGCTGATTCAACCAACACAACACGTCTCTTTGTTAAAGATCGTGATACCGGTGTGTCATACC
Source organism: Micrasema longulum (assembly GCF_059751315.1). NCBI lineage: Eukaryota > Metazoa > Arthropoda > Insecta > Trichoptera > Brachycentridae > Micrasema > Micrasema longulum. The sequence continues at coordinate 25,262 of NW_028280632.1, read as the reverse complement.
TCGTTGACTCCGGATCGGAAATATCATTAATTCCTAGATCTTTACACAAACGCCATGGAGAAAAGTCTAAGCTAATTCTCTATGCAGCGAACGGGACTACGATCCAGAATTTCGGAGTTACCACGGTAACACTGAATCTGGGATGTAAACAAATGTTTACATGGAAGTTTATAATAGCGGATACGACACGCCCTATTATAGGAGCAGATTTTCTCCACAACTTCCACCTGTTAGTAGATGTTAGGAACAAACGGTTAGTAGACAATACAAACGGCAAGATAGTCAGAGCATTTGAAATCTCCACAAACAACAACATAACATGTTCCATATCATTAACAGACAAAACCAACATTTACCACTCACTCATATGGAAGTATCCACAACTAGTAGATATCAATAAACCATACGCAGGGCTGGATAAACACAACACAATCCACCATATAGATACCCGTGGCAAACCCGTTATGTGTAAGACTCGTCGGCTGTCCCCAGAACTACTGAGGCAGGCGAAGCAAGAGTTCGATCACATGGTGGCTCAAGGTATTTGTAGACCCTCCAAGAGTGAGTGGGCCTCTCCATTGCATATGGTGAAGAAGAGCGATGGTACTTATCGCCCTTGTGGCGATTACCGTAGCTTAAACGCACAGACGGTACCTGATCGTTATTCCTTGCCACATATCCACGATATATGCAATGACTTATTTAACTGTAAAATTTTTTCCAAAATTGACTTACAACGAGCATATCACCAAATTCCAATTAATGAAACTGACATTAAAAAGACAGCTATAACCACACCATTCGGGTTATTTGAATTTGTAAGAATGCCATTCGGACTATCATGCGCTGCACAAACATTCCAACGTCACATCAACGAAGTCACAAGAGGTCTAGAAGGAGTACACGCATATATCGACGATATATTGATCGCTTCACCAGACGAAGAAACACATGTGGAACACTTAAAAGCTTTGTTCCAGCGACTTCAAGATCATGGAATGGTGGTAAACCCATCTAAATGCGAGTTTGCCAAGAAAACACTGTTATTTCTTGGTTATGAAATTTCGGCTGAAGGCATCGGACCCTCGCCAACAAAAGTGGAAGCCATCACGAACCTCAACAAGCCAGAAACCATTAAGCAGTTGAGAAGATTCTTGGCCATGGGAAACTTCTACCGAAGATTCATACCACGAGCAGCACACAAATTGATACGACTACACGATTACCTCAAGGGAGCAAAAAAGAATGACAACAGAAAAGTAGAGTGGAACGAAGTCACTACACACGATTTCGAAGAGGTCAAGAACTCGCTGATCAACGCCACTAAGCTTAGCTACCCAGAGGAAAGCAGCAAGATGTCAGTGTGGACAGACGCCTCAGATTACGCAATCGGAGGCGTGCTACAACAAACCACAGACGGCATCAACTACAAACCGATAAGTTTCTTCTCAAAAAAGTTGAACAAGGCTCAGTGTTCATATAGTACGTACGACAGGGAACTACTAGCCATTTTTGAGACTGTAAGGTACTTTCAACATTATCTGGAGGGCAGAGAATTCTGTATATACACGGACCATAAACCACTACAATTCGTGTTTAGAAGGAAAAGTCACGACAAAGAAAGCCCCAGACAACTCAGATATCTAGACTACATCTCACAGTTCAGCACGGACATCAAATACATAAAAGGAGAAGACAACGTCGTCGCCGATACCTTATCAAGAATCGACATGATCGAACAAGAGGCAAACATATCGTTCGAAAAGATCCATAAAGAACAAAGGCAGGACAACGAACTACTCGCACTCTTGGACGACAAGAACACTGCTCTGAACCTGATCAAAACCAACATGCAGGGACAAGAAATCGTCTTCGATCTCAACAAAGGCAACATGCGACCGTACATCCCAAAAACGCTACAGAGATCTTTCTTCAACCAAGTGCATAACCTCAACCATGCAGGAGCCGACGCCACGACCAAGACCATCAGTCAAAGAGGCGTCTGGAAAAATATGAAAGCAGACTGCGCAGCTTGGACGAAGGCCTGCATACCCTGTCAGAAGAGCAAAGTCAACAAACACACGAGGACACCGATCATCAAGATCGACATGCCGAGACAGAAATTCTGCGTGGTCCATGTCGACCTCATCGGACCTTTTCCACCATCAGAGGGACTGAGGTACTGCCTCACATGTATCGACCGATACACTCGATGGGCGGAAGTAATCCCTATCGCAGATATCCAGACCCACACAATCATCAGAGCCATCTGGGACAACTGGATTGCGAGATACGGCGTACCGGAGAAAATTATAACTGATCAGGGTAGGCAATTCATGTCTACGGACTTTAACTTGTTTTGTTCCAGATCAGGCATAGCACACTCCAACACGACGCCTTACCATCCACAAAGTAATGGCATGATCGAGCGATTTCATAGAACGCTGAAGACGGCCATTAAAGCTCACCACCCTGTTCCGTGGACAAAATCGATCAGCACCATACTACTCGGACTGAGGGCCACACTGCGCACGAATGCAGAGCACTCAGTAGCAGAGATGCTGTATGGGTGCAAACTAAAGTTACCAGCAGACATCCTGGAGCAGACGAACGACTACATTGACCCGGACTCCTACACTAGGCAACTGGTAAATTTCATGCAAAACGTCAAACCAAGGCCAGTCGAGCACCACAATAAAGGTAACGTTTTCATCCACCCGGAACTAAAGAGAGCCACACACTTGTTTCTGAGGGACGACAGAGTGTACAAACCCCTGATGCCGAACTACAAGGGGCCCTACAAGGTCATCACCAGGGCGGAAAAGACGGTAACACTGGACGTGGATGGCGAACATAAAAAGGTTTCGCTGGACAGGTGCAAGCCGGCGTTCCAGACAGCGGAAGAACGAGCCAGTCCAGCAGAAACGGAAACACCAACAGAACAACCGGCATACACAACGCGTAGCGGCAGGAGGGTGATACAGCGTCAGTTTTGAAAAACAGATTTCAAAACTTGGAAGGGGGCTGTGTGGCGGGTCGACAACGACGGCACGAGCCGAACATTGCCGAACGCCGACGTAGAGCGTACGAACGGGCCAAACCGGCGAAGGAGAAAACTACCGGATTCCGACCTCACCGCACGCGTCTTCGAGGCACAAAATTACCGCCAATTTAGATTTACCAACTTCATTTTATTTTGCCTAATATAGTTATTAGAATCCTTCTTTCAATGTGTTAGCTTCAGTAGTTTAGTTTCGTGAATAAATCTTTGTGTAAAACGTAAGTACCCTGTTTTACTTGCTCTCATTCTGTGCACCCACATAACTTTGTACATCACAAAATTAGGCCACCAACTAGGTGCCTACATAAAGGTGGTAACAACACGACTAAAAGTACTCTCAATTATTTCGGAATTTAATTTGACTTTAAAATTTACTTATTTTTCTCTCATATTTTTAATAGACTTTCCTGAAAAAAAGTGCAAACCTCAAAACGATTAAAAATTAAAAAAAATCATAATTAAAGGAAAAATTGTTTGGTAAAACAATTTTTTTACACTTTTAATGAGCAAATAAAAGTATCGAGGAGTTCTAGACCCGTCGGTATAAACAGATGTACTTACATCAAAATTTGATGGTGGGGGTAACGGTAGTAAATCTTCGGTCGGGAGACTATTATCTTTAACTCTGACGTCATACTGAAGCTATGTCATTTTAGAGCGTAGATATGTGTACCGTGACGTACGCTTCCCCTTGTTTCATTTCGATGTACCTACCCAAAACTTGAAGGTGGGGGGTCGGTAGTGTATCTTTGTAATGGCTAGAGGAAATTTATCTTTAAATATACCGTCAAGATGAAGGTATGATGTCTTTATCTTCCCATAATAATCGAGGCCCGGGAAGTTATTTATTAGTTTAATCGTTTAATTTTGGTTTCTGTGAATCCTTGTTGTGTCTGTCTTGTTAATGGATCCCTAAATGGCGATCATCTAGCTCAGATGTTACAATATACGCAAAATGGTGAATGGTCATATTATTACAGGTTTAAAACAGCATTGCAACGTTTATCATCTGGGTTAATGTTGTGTTAGTAAAATACGTTTGACAGATGTACAACAAACATGTTGTATGCACGTTAGAAATATATTTTTTTTCAACATACGTGAATGCTGATTCAATCAAATATGGATACGTTTTAAAAAATATTTTTTGGTGCGGCTTTCCAATAGCAAAAACACAAAGTGATAAAAATCTTTTTAGAGTTTGAACTATCATCAAAACATGTCTACAATCAATGAATAGGGTATTAAATTTATCTATTTCACAATCCCGACTGAATGAAATTATCGATGGAATTTCTGTTTAATATTTTAATTCGACTAATCAATTAAACTTAGCAAACGTGTTTCCGTTTTTAACAGATAAACTATTTTATATTTACGAATGTCGCAAAAATTTCAGTTTACATATAAGTATATTTATATGTATGTTGAAAGATGGCTGAATATGATATTAATAATGATTTTGATAAAATTATAAATAAATTTATCAATAAAACTTCTTGGTTTTGTTTTTTTATTATTTTGACTAACGAGCGAAATGTGTATTTTTCACTCTGTTGTATTTCGCATGTGTTATTTTCCCACCTTTTTTATAATAAATGCTCAGTCCTAATTTCGGTCCAATAACTCCCGAAAATGAACTGTTTAGCAAACTAGTTGTAAATATTTATGTGTTCTGTCCCCTGTACAATACTAATTTGATCTTCTTATCTCCAAAATATGTTAGAAATAGTATCAAAGCTGCAAACGTTGTAAACAATTCACCAGTCTTGAAGATGCCCACTTAGGCGAAAGCGCTCAAGATTTTTTTTGATAAATTTATTTATAATTTTTGGAGTTTTTCTTGTTATTTTGATTGTTGTAAACATGGACATAATACGAGAATATTAGAAAAATATCATACACAACTTTCTAAAACAAGACAAGGACAGTCGAGACCAATAAACCAGGGACTGAAATTATATAATAAACTAACAGACAAAACTAAACAAAAGACTCAGACAACCTTTACAAAACATGCTAAAAATATAATCATTCATAGTAGAATATGAATTTTAAAAGTAAAAATATTTTGTTAAATGTATGTAGCCCGTAAGGGTTTATCAACAAAATTTATAAAATTTGTCTGTAAATAAATAGTAATAAAGAGTTAGCCTGTAATTTTTTTTAAATGTATAATGTACAGCGCCCTTGAAGTGATTACTCACGAAAACGGCGCTTTAAAAATGGTCGAAATTTATTATTATTATATTTCCCACTCCCTTCAAATATAGAGAAAATTAGAATGAAAAAATCGTTAATAATTTTTTAATCTAGTTATTTCGAGAATTTCCTGTTTGTCTAGTTTATAGCCTTTAGGTTCAATATGAATTACAATAATATTGTTAATTAAATCGGCATTTACTACGTTACACTTCATTATAAATTATTATGAACATAAAAACTTTGTTATTATTGTTGTAGTGGTGAGTTTTATATCACCCGTCGATAATAGGAGTACTTTCCCGAAACTGTAGTAGTGCTCTTGTAAAAGAATAAAAATTTAATTTTCATAATAATTTGAATTATAATGAATTGTTTTTTTAATCGAAGGAATGTTTATATTCTATTAAATTATTCTATAATATATTACAATGAACTTCCATCAAGAATTTTCACTTATAAAATTTATATGTATTATATGTTTATTTATTATTTATTGTTATTTTTTTTTATAATTTAATTTTTTTTAAATCATTGTGCCCCGACTCAACATGTATTTTCTAGCGAGTCGGAGCAAGTCACGGACATGGATCGTTCCTGATTGTGTCGCTATAAACTGTGTCTTTGTCCTTAACAAATGTATGTGTTATGTAATTTAATAAATAAAAAATAAATAAAAAATTATTGACAGAAAACCTTGCTTTTTTTAATGAACTAAACCGATAGGAAAACGGTTTTCGGGTATGTGGAGGAAATACTTTTACAAAAGTATTTCACTGTCTATGGGCTGGCATCTTAAACGTAAGACTAATCACCTTACTCTCTTGTAACAGATCATCAGGATACGCCTCATTTGATTTAACAATGTCTCTCTCGGAATAGCTACTTAATTTTTTTTCTTTCATATTTCAGTTGAATCCTATTTGCCAGATTCCTACCCTAAAGCATGGCCAGCTTATAGTAAGGGACAGTCACGCTATTTCTGCTTATTTGGTGAACAAGTTTACACCGGGGAACTCAGTTTATCCCAGTGATGCTGCAGCCAGGGCGAGAGTAGACCAGATCCTGTGCTTCAATATGGGAACATTCTTCCCAGCAAACTCTGCACTTATGGTAACTAAACCAATGTTAGATGTGTAGGGCTCATAGTCTATAATCGATGACACACACGTGCTAAAACATTTCACCTAAAATAGAGCGATGACCGAAGAAAGCAGTGTCATTATTTTCTGTAGAATCCAATATCACATATAATACAACTCTATAAGTATTGGACATGAAATTGGTATCATCGTTTGGAAGTACATTCTCATCGTCCCTACCATAAACAAATGAACTACAAAGAAACGTCGCCTATCTGGTCTCTTTAGGCCACAGGACGCAACGCCAGGCAGTTGGCCCAACAAGTTCAGTTCCATCAGTCAGTCCAGCTCGACGACGTCACACAGTTCCAGCATGTAGTTCAAGTGCAGTCTCTTCAACCCATCATCGGCTCGCGCTACACAACCAAGAGCTGTATCTTATTCGCCATGTAATAAATACGCATTAAAGAGCAACCTCGTGTCTTTTTGGCAATCTCTAACTGGGGTAGGAACTTCAACTTTCAGCAACCTAAATCCAATAGATGGCTTCGGTAAGGCAATTTTCTTTACAGCGAACTCTAAACTTTTGGTAACTGAAATATTGTTCGACAGTTTCAGTAAGAAAACTTTCTTTACGGGGAACTCTACTCTTGTGGTTATGGGGGTTAAAGTACAGTGATCGATGACAAATGAAATGAATGACGATAAAATATAGAGCAACGACCCCAGAAGCAATTCAGCATTTTTTCTATTAAATACTGTACATTGGATTCTTCAAGATCAACAGTATTGCACATAAGATGTTAACGCAATAATGAAGGCAAATGAAATATTCAGAGCAAAGTCCTGGAGTACACAGTACTCTCTTCATAGTATTGTACAGATATTTGGTCAATTTTTATTTCTTAAAAAATATATACGTTTATCAATATTTTGTTCTATAATAAATTTTTCAGCCACCGGATATCCTCTCAAGACAGTTAATTATTTACGATATATTGGTAAATCAAAACTAGTTTATTGATTATTTTATTTTTCCAGGGAGATTTCTTCCAACGAGGGTTAAAGATCCCAAATAAACAGAAGGCTGAAAAGATAAAAACTAGTTATAGGATTCTCAATTACTTTCTGGAGGAATCAAAATGGCTTGCCGGTAATGAGGTGAGTTGAAAATTTGAGTTTAATTTGAAATTTGAGTTTAAATCGGCTATCCTAATGGATAGCCGATTTAATTATTTCTGATAACTAAAACTTCCATAAATATTTATTTTTTTAAAACTTTATCAATCTATTATTAATATTGAAAGCATTAACTTTGTGGTCAAACATTTTACTAAATGTTATTAAACATTTGTATATAACACTTACCGACTTTTCTATGTCTACCGGTTTCGAGACGTACCCGTCTCTTCGTCAGGACACCAATTAAACCAACATGCAAACCAACATGCAAAACCCACTATACACCTTCACCATAGTTGTTGCACAAAAATATAACACCAACCCGACATGCATTTTAATAAGCACATGCACTGATTAGGACAAAAATGCACTGATTAAATTATGAAAATATTATCTTGTGTGAGAATTAATGAAAAAAGTAGAGGGGGTGGAGGGAGGGGATAAGCTTAATAGGTTTTTTAGGGTGACCATTACAGTGGAACATCGTATAAAGGACTATATTGGAAGTTTGTTTGATTATTGATCAAAGGAACATTATTTTTTAAAACTTTCCTTGTGTGAAATATTTCCATATTATTTACTTTTAACCCTTTATTATTGGTATGTAAGATTTAACCTCTATTACAGGTAAGCTTGGCTGATTTATCAATGTAATAATAAAATTGAAGCTATTGTAAAAAAAATCCGATTCTAAAACAAATAACCCTAATTACTTACTGATGAAATTTTTTGAAATGAGGTTTTATTTGTTTTAGCACTAGTGATCAGTAGCTCAATCATAAATAACTATCGACGTGCTAATAAGCGACGTGATAACAATTTCTCACCATGGTTGTTTATCGTATTCGCGATCACAATGCAACATCCTAATATTAAATGTCAAAATATTTACGTTTCGCCACATGTAATAAAAAAAATCTAAAAATCCTTGCTGTATATAAATTTTAAACTTAGAATCAGTCATGAGTTTTTAAATTACGATTTTTTACTAAAAACATTAAATTTGTTAAAACTTTATTAAATTAGTAAATTTTAAATCTGACAGAGTGATGTTTGTGTAATCTATGTTTTTAAATTTTGTATTGTACATTGAAAAAGTCCTACGAAAAAAAGCATTTTTAACATACGATGTTTTACTTATTGGTACATGAAACAGGTGGTACCGTCTACAAATCCTGGCTGACACATGTATTGTTATTAAACCAAGCAGCTCTGTACAGTCAACCATTCCTGTCATAATTTTGTTGTCATAAGCTGTAGTTGGTCCGCACACACTCTGCGGTATTGTAGAGAAATGATTCCATGGAAGGCGGAGGCAGTGAGAGTAGATACATAAGAAAAACCGGTTTTGTATTTAAGGTACTTTATAAATTTGTTTTGAATATTTTCTATTCTACTTATATATATGGCATACTGGGGATTCCATATCTGAGAGGCGTATTCCAAATGGCTTCTGACAAATGTATAATATAATGAAATAAGGGCCTTTGGATTATCAAAGTGTTTACTCATTCGAATTATGAAACCTAACATGCTCAATGCTTTGGAGGTAATTTTATTGATATCCGATTCAAAAAGTAATTTTGAGTCTAAAACAATCCCAAGATCTTTAATATAAGTAATAAAAAAAAATCTGGCATCATCTTATGTAGCAATATTAATATTTTTTTTTTTTTTTAATTCTCGAAAACCGTGCGCAGATAGGATGGAATGTCCTGTTTTACATTTCCAGCTTTTCCTAATAATTATATGTATTTTCACAACTGCCCATCGATGTACTTGGGCAAATTATATGTTTGTCTTTTATTACAGGTAACCCTGGCTGATTTATGCTGCCTGGCCACATTTTCTTCTGCCGAGCTGATCGTTCCACTGGACGAGAAAGAGTATCCCTTGACAGGAGATTGGGTGAACCGTATGAAGCAGAATCCTCTGCATCAGCTTTGGAACCAGCCAGGAGTTGACAAGCTCAAAGAGTTTATGAATACCTGGGAATGAAGATATTCACAACAAACGAAAATTGAAGACCTTTTTTGAGAGTGTTAAAACCTTAGAGTAATTACCTAATAGAGTCGCCCATATGGAGAAAAACCACTATATGTTTATTGACCACAAAGTTAGCTAGTGGTTTTTTAATTTTTTTTATTTGTTAATAGACTATTAAACTAAGCAATTTTTTTTTTACAAATTTTACATATCGTATTATCAGCGCATTGATTTTTTAAAGTTTTGTGTTTCTGAAATAACTCCGCGTGTGACGTCAGAAGTTCTCTTCCGCTTATTCTCTGTCAGTTCTGCTGATAGTTCGTTTACGGTAAGCAAACCGGATATTTTTAACAGCTTTTTCATCATTGGTTGATTCATATGACGTCGTTCGTCGTTGTGACATCGTTCGAAGTAGTTCGTTTTTATTTGAATATATTTTATTTTTTTTGTACATTTTCAAAACACTTTGCACCACAATGCCCTAATTTTTACCGCGCGCAAGAAAACATTATTTATATCAAATTTCCCGTAGGGCTGAAGTTCCTTATTACTCCATTTCTAAAGATGGTATGTCACGTATGTTGCCATGTCATGTGTGTTGTTTAGTGACATATGTAAATGAGTCATCTTTGGAAATAGAAAAAAGACATATTAAAAAGTGACACAGCTAATATTCTCTAACCCAATAAAGGCATATCATATTTTGCCAGTTTGTTAATCTCATCGAGATGAATCTGGCAGGGGCGAACCGTGTATAGAAGCGATTATGCGCAGCTTACCATTATATTTGACTAACCATAATAATGTTTTATTGTAACTTTATTCACAGAAAAACAACTGAATAATTAACATTTTAAATCTTTTCCACCGTTTGTATTTGTATCCTAATATAAATATAAATTTTAATAAAGCGCGCCCAGCGCCTGCGGTGAGCCAAGAAATTAGCCGATTATTCCAGCTTATTTTGTCATACAAATAAGTATACTATATTCTGAATGTCTTAACCCCAGTTCCGGTTTTTTCTCCTAGATTAAACTTGCAGATTACACAAATTATTTTAAGATTCTTGATTTGGAAAACCGTATTTCAAACATTGTTTCTTTAAGACTGTTATTCTTTGAGATGGTACTTTTGACATAAGACCATAATTACTTTCATGCGTCATATTGCAGGACATATAGCGCTCCACGCGGCCGTTTTTAGCACTATTAGTTACTAGAACAATGCGGCCAGTTGACATTTCAATTGAATATCTAATATCGACTGAATTCATAGTGGTATTTATTTTTTAATGAATTATATATTAAAGTCATGGATAATATATCTATTTAATATAATATATGACGAAGTTACATCGTTTGATTTGATTTCATCTATGAGAGTTGTTTTATCACACAGAACCACAGAAAAATATCAATTTATTGTACATTTACTTACATTACATTATGTACCTTCTATCTTGGTAAAAATATATGATATTTTTTTATTGCTTACCTGTAAATAAAATCACCATATAGGGACAAGTGGTATACCTTTGAAAAAAAAAATTTCGTATTTTTTTGTTCGTATGTTAACAAAGATAGACATTATTTTATTTCTGCATCAGATTTATAATTTCATTGCCTAAAGCTCACTAAAATTAAAAATGCTAGGAATGACAAGAATTTTATTTTATAGCGATAAAATAATCCTATTGTACGAAGACGTACCATATTTTTTGCCAGATTGTAGATCTCATCATGACGAATCCGGTGATATATTTAACTTGATATGCCTAAAATATGATACAGGTATCATACTACACCATCTTTTCACTTTTAAATTTAAAGATTTTTTTTATAATAATTTCTGTACATTTTAATTTGCAGATGTGCTGTGTATGAACATTTACAATAAATAAATTAACTAATGTAACAGTTTTTTGATCAGTTTAATATGCCAAGATATGTTTGTAAAAGACAAAATCAAATAACGACATGCGATAGAAATTTTATTTACAAAGATAATTATACTTACCTAGATAAGACAAAAAACGAAATTACACAAATTAAATGTAAAATGAATGAATTTATTTCGCAACGAACCCGTTTTTAGATACTGGAAAGGTATTTATATAAAATCGAGTGTGCTTAGTATACATAGGTTTTGTTTGGAGTGATTCGATCAGTTCCTTTCATCTGCTCGCACCATATTTGAAGCTCTTTACCTTATTTGAAGCTCGCACTTAAGAAATGAAGGTCCTGGTGCTTCTGGCGATGCTCGGCCTGGGTGCTGTGGCCATGCCGGGGTGGGGAAACAGGCTAGCTAGTAAGTGCGACCCCAAGGAGTGCCTTCTGCCCAACTGCAGGTGCTCTGATCACGATATTCCTGGAGGGTTGAAGCCTGAAGACACGCCTCAGGTAATTAATTAATACCTTAATTAATCTTAATTCATTTTATCTCTACGTAAGAGTAAAGTGCCCAGTGAGAGCTATTTGAATAGCTATCACAAAGGTTTAATATGTTATTATTTATTCAATCTTAAATTCATATTAGGTGTAAGCATAATTTGTGTCCGTTTTTTTCCAAATTAGAGTTCACAACAAATTAGTCAATTATTCAAAACATCTTCACCGTACACCGTGCAACTATCGCGGGCCTTTATTCCCTCGATTGAACGCGAACGGAAAGAGGTGTCGAAAATGCTCACTTTCGTCTACTTGAATGGATGAATGCTGAATGCTTTTTTTATAGGAGTTGCATTATTTTTTACCTTGCTTTATAATATACAAGGTTTATATTTTTTTAAAAGAGGATTTTCTGCAGTTAAATTGCTTTAAATTTTAGCTTAGTTTTTGGGATTAGGAAGGATATTCTAGAATGGGCTAATTAGGAACTTCTTAGCATTTGCTCATGTGGAGGGGAAACCACTATAAACTCTTTAGAAGAAGCTGGCCTGTTGACAGCAGTCAACAGGCGTTCCACTAGAAGAGTGTTTGGCGTTTTGTTCCCAACATAGGTTTATTTTACCAATTGCCTGCACAATTTTGACCATGTATAATACTACCTCTCGTGTGAGTTTTTTATTACCCATTACTGATGGTATGTCACGTCGATCTTCACCCAGGCTTCTGCATCGCGCCTCCAGCTGTTGTCTCTGCTGAAAAGGGGACAATGCATCATTAGGTGAGGGACATCATGTTTTACCTAAATGCTAAATGTTACACAGTATGTAAAGTGGCATGATCGATATATGCTCCATTTGGTGTACCGATGCAGTACCCTGTACACCCTCAGTTGTATATAAGGGTATGAAGATGGTGATATTGTGTTTCTTTTTAAGTTCGTGCTGGTAACTTTCGAAGATAGCGTCAACGGCATTAACATGGAGCATTACCGCAAATCCTTATACAATCGCGTGAACCCCAACGGGTGTCCAGCCTCCTCAACCTTCTTCCTCTCTCACGAATACACGGACTACTCTCTGGTGCACGAGCTGCACGCCAACGCCATGGAGATCGGCCTGCACTCCATAACGCACCGCTCCCTTACTGATTACTGGAAGAACGCGTCTCTGGAGACCCTACACCGGGAGTTCGCGGATCAAATCAAGACGATCAACAAATTTGCGCACGTCCCACAAAAAGACATCAGGGGTATGACCACATTTTTAATAGTATTATCTTATTAAAACACATCCTCGGGCATCAGGAAATGGGGAGAAACAGCGGAAACAGGGAGAAGGAAGGTCGTTTCTTTGACAAAAAACACTGAACACTAAAAACTACAAATCTAAAACCCTTTTCAAAAAACAAGGCTTTACCTAAATAGGTTGTGCTTATAATTCAAACAGTATTTTTTGTCGAAAGGTTTTTTTTTTACCACTTTCGCAGCCTCCTAAGTTATGCCGGCTTACCATGACTTTTTCATTTGCAACGCTACCTTCCAGACTATAAGTTTAATAAACGAAGTGGATTTATTTCATGAATTCACACAAATAATACATCATTTGAATACGTATTTTTAATTTTCAGGACTTCGTATGCCCTCTCTCCAAATGGCTGGAAACAACCACTTCAATATGATGAAGGAGGCTGGCTTGCTATACGACTTGTCGTGGACTACTCGTCCTGTCGTTGACTCTGGAATGTGGCCCTACACAGTCGACTTCCTGAGCACCCAGGAATGTATCATCCCGCCCTGCCCTGACGAGTCCTTCCCTGGAGTATGGGTGATTCCTATGATCAGCTGGAATGATCAAACTGGCACTATCTGTTCTACGGTAGATGCCTGCGTTAACGTGTAAGTCAGCTGAAACAACCAAGCTTAATTTACCTGTATCATGATAGATGGTTGCTATAGTACGTAAGTCAACTAGAACAACTATATCGAGACTGTTTGGGTCATGGTAGATGCCTGCGTTAACATGTAAGTCAGTTGAAACAACCAAACATAGTATTTTTCTTCTTTTTTTTTATTGAGGAAACATACAGTACACTTACATAGTTTTATAGTATATACAGTAAGAATTAACTCTAATGGGCCACTGAAGTTTCTATAATAGATGTTTTATCATTATATCTTATCTTGATTCTATTAATTAACTATTTTTAGTGCAAAAAAGAAGGGGGAAAAAACATAAATAAAAGTAATAAAAAGGTTATTTTTAAAAGGTTGTGTAACTACTACTAACGTCTTTACATAAATGGAAATACATAACAGTCAGCAGTGGACGTTCAGGACGTCAAGAACCTGATGCCTTGTAAAGTGGCAAGCGTGGTTAAGGCTCTCAGAAGGCATCCGCAGTATGTGGCCCAGCCAACCGTGTCGCCTCCGCTTGATGACAGTTGTCATTGGAGTTTGCTGCGTCCGTTCTCTTGTGAATAAAGTCAAACCACAGCACACCCAAGATTCTTCTGAGACACCTATTCTCATAACTCAGTATTTTGCTGTTTTGGGCCCTAGTGAGGTGCCACAATTCTCATCCATAGAGGAGAATATGTTGTTATGCAGGTGTTATGTAGGCGACATTTGGTTTTATTGAGTAAATATAAGATCTCCAGACAGCCTTTTACGTAATGTATTATCTTGCCGGCTACCGTAAATGTGTCGTCATTGATAGATTTCAGAGAACTAATGACGTCGTTAACATTTTTTATGTGAAATTTCTCATTGCACTTAAGTTTCTTTTTATATACGTGACCACCAATCAGTTGAAAGGGATATACAAATGAATATCCCTCTTCGTCCACTATGATTGGTATCAGCATCTCTAGCAAGAATAATAGATGCCGTTATGTTATATGGAACCACAAATCTGACACTATTTGTGCCAAGGCTGATGCTTATGATACACAAAATGGTAGTGGAGTTATGTGAGGCGGTAAAAATCAACTTAAACAAATAAATTTGTACATGTACATAAACTCATAATATCTTCATAGTATCCATTATTATTTCTAGCAGGGATGCTGGATTACAGCACACTCGAATCTTGTCGTCAATTTTTTCTTGGGAATCATGTCTATAAGCTGATTTCTGGAAGTATACCTATATCTTAGGTAAAAAGTATTGTACCTATGCGTTTTTTATGAAACACTCTTTATGATTTTCTTGTTATATTCATCCTTTTGGGGATGAAAGGCGAGTTTCTGGCGCCTCCAAACCAGAACCAACTAGCTAAGGGAAGGTAACCCTGACAGAATCTACCAGAGAAGGTAACGGGAAACCACGGTCATCTTTTCCCAGGAATCACTATGGCGAATACATCCAATAAGCAGTTGTCCTGGCTGCGGAGTAGCGCAGACCGAGATGCTTTCGCTATAGTGATCGCCAATGTCAGGGGGACCTGATAAAGCACCGCAAGAAGAAGATGATTAATATGTTATTACTTAATTTGCTTTTTACATGAATTTTTTTATTGTTCTAAACTTTTTTTTAACGTGTTATATAATTTTTACGCTTAATTTTCGTTTGGAAATCTTGAATAAAAAGTATTGTATGCGTTAATTAAACCACATATTTATGTTTATATTATAATTTTTGTAAAAGGCATTTTTGCCGTATATGTGAATAAAATAAAATAAAATAAAATGAAATATAAAATAAAAAATAAAAAAAAAAATTAAAAAAAAATAAAGTAAAACAAAATAAAATAAAACAAAATAAAATAAAATAAAATAAAATAAAATAAAATAAAATAAAATAAAATAAAATAAAATAAAATAAAATAAAATAAAATAAAATAAAATAAAATAAAATAAAATAAAATAAAATAAAATAAAATAAAATAAAATAAAATAAAATAAAATAAAATAAAATAAAATAAAATAAAATAAAATAAAATAAAATAAAATAAAATAAAATAAAATAAAATAAAATAAGATAAGATAAGATAAGATAAGATAAGATAAAATAAAATAAAATAAAATAAAATAAAATAAAATAAAATAAAATAAAATAAAATAAAATAAAATTAAATTAAATTAAATTAATGAAATAATCCAAATATTCTAAAAGATGTTGATGATGATGATCAGTTCGAATGTTTTCTGTACATGCTGATATCGGCAGTTTATAAGCTATCTGCTTTCTATTCATTAAATTCTAACATATATTTACATTTAGCATTACGTAACAGCTCTTAAAGTAATGCATATCAAATAAATAAACAAATAATTAAACGTAAAAATGTAGTCAAAAATAGACACCACCCCAATTAACACAGTTCAATGTTATTTAGATGAATACCTTCGATTACCACGTTATGAAGTGCATTTGTATGTAAATTTTGATGGATATCTTCAATTTTCATACACGAGTATATTATACTTTATGAAACGATAAATATTGTCATTTGGATCGGAACCTTTGATCATTTGGGTATGAATTTTCCATTTTTAATTATGACGTTCGTTCATATGTAGTTTTGATAAGAATCTTTGATGAAACATCACAACACATGTAGAGCAAAAACTTTCATATTAAAATTCAAACTCGGTTTGTAACTTTGATATGCAATTAATATTTGGCAAAAAAGACAGGAGTGGAATATTTCATGTCTGCTTCTGTCTAATTTTCTGAAAACAAATGCAAATTATCGAATGTCGATATCCTCACCCCTCACTCCATATTAATTTATTTAAATCTTTAACTATACTATACCATACTATACAAAATACCCTGATTAAAAAAAAACAACGGCTGTTCTTTACTAGGGAGGCTTGCATATATATTATAGGCTTACATATTATAGGCTCACATATTATATTAACCTAAATAAAAGTACATTATGTTATACACATTAAAGGATGAGGAATGTGGAAGGGAGGTTGGGTTTTCTGAGGATAAGGCATTTTTAAGGACATATGTATGCGTAGAAAATTATTATAAAGGAAAGTAGAAAGACACAATGGTATATTAGACCCGGTGGGAGTGGAAGCGGGAGAGAGGTGTTTATAATTGAATTAGATTCAGTGATCGTTTGAAAGAAGACAAATTGTTATCAAAGAAATCAAGACTGGTTTGTTTGTTGGCAAACCTAAGAATTCTGAACATAGGGGAATGAAAACCATAGCTAGTTCTATGGTTATCGGTATGAAAGAGTAAGTTTTGTCTGAGGTTTCTAATTGGGATATTTTATTTTATTGAGATCAGTTTTTCAGGGGTATCAAAGAAATTGTTAAAAAATTTTAATAGGACTAGAAGGTCGGATTTATTTCGACGGTCTTGAAGACAAGGTATATTGGTCTTTGGATAAGCCTAACTTTCCAACCTGTATTTCTTAAAAATCGATGTTGAACTGATACTATATTTTTAGTGTGAACATCACAGTGTGGAGACCAGAAAACAGAGGAATACTCTAGGTGCGGGCGAACTAGGGAACATAAGAGAATTTTAAGAGTATAGATATTTTTGAAGTCAGTTCGACATAAAGTTATGTTTCAGGCGTATCTTGAACGTGGCCAGAAGAGGTGCATATCTCCATATCTCCACAAACACAAAATAAGACTTGACTAAAAGACTTTTACTACCTCTATAAATTTATTACCTCTAATTTAGAGAAACTGTTAAAATTTAAAAATAGGATTGTATTCATTTTTTAATTATACATTGATAAAGTAGTAGTAATAGCTCTGAAACCGTGCGGTTATGAAAAAAAAAACCTTTTTATATTAATCACATAATGAAAATCTACAAACTTAGTGCTTCAAATAAGTATGTAATATTTTTCTCGTTTTTCAGACCAACTGACAAAGAAGGAATTAAGCAATGGATGATTGGTGAATTCAACAGACATTACAAGGGAAACCGTGCACCGTTTGGCTTTTATGCTCATTCAGCTTGGTTCGATTCAATTGAAGATGAGATCAGATTATCAGCTTTTATAGAGTTTTTGGACTACTTGCAAAAATTAACAGATGTGTTCTTGGTAAGTCTCATAGTCTTGTTTTGGCCTAACGTACTATTGGTAAGGTTTGCTGAATTTGAACTATAAAATTTTAGATAATGTTCTAGGTATTTTCAATGTTTTCAAACAAAGGCAATATTGACAAGGAATGCCAACATTCCTTCGTTTATGCGAAAATATTTCAAATGCTTCCCCAAAGAAAATAATCAATTCGAAATTCGACTTCAGAAAATTATTAAAGAAGAAATTTCAAACAAATAGTTGTATAGTTAACAGCCTTTTCCAGAACAGGTCCTAGTTAAGAGGACCCTAAAATAACAATATTATTTCATATTGAATGATACATCCAACAATAATCGTTATTTATGCGATTATTCTTCCAAATTTCATAGGCAGATCAATAAAACAAATAAAAATTATTGCGAATGATCGTAAATTTCATGGATCTTTCAATTAATCTTAGACGTATTTCGAATATTGTGCTATTACATACTAAAATTTTTGTTCATGTATTGTCCTTAAACTTCATTTTATTCCCAATAGTATTCATCATGAATTTCATAGTTTTGGATTGGTTGCAGATATTTCCAATAGTGTATTTAAATTGTCGGTTAAATTTTTTCGAAAATTCCTCATTTGAATACCTTTAAATCTAAGTTCTAAACTGGATGTAGTAAAGTCCATAAGACATATTATGTGAGTTAATCACGGACTTTAAACTGACTTATAACCAGTAGAATATATAGATCGTTTGATAAATAAATCACCGTTGGCTTTGTTAACATAATAACCGGTGATTTTACCGCACTAATGTTTGCAATATTAAAATTCTTTACAGCTCAATTGTTCGCCCTCTCTTAGAATATTCCTCCGTTGTCTGGTATCCCTTCTAAATGGGCCAAATAAATCACATTGAACCAGCTCAACATCGCGTGCTCAGAAAAGTAGCGTCGATGTTTGGCTCAGAGAGAGCTGACTATTTGGATGCTGGTATGGAGTCAGTGTTGAATATCACAGTCCGCAGAACTAACATTGACTCTATTTATGAAACCTACAAATTAAATGGTAAAATTTATACACCGTCATAACTGGGACAAATACAAATGAAATCATTGAGAAATAATGAAGTGCTGTTTCTCAATCAGCTTAGAATAAACTATGGCGTCAACGACCCAATCAAGATCAGGATTTATTCTTCGCTACGATTCACTACTTCTACTACGATTCAAACCAACGCTAAATTAAAAGTCCGAATCTTGACTTACCATTGAATGTTTTGTCTATGCTCTGTTGTTTTGTTTGTCTGTTTCGTCTCTTATACATAGACATATATAAATAGACAATGGTCAGTACGTAATACAAAAAAACGAACTTCCAACGAACAAATCCAAATGAATAAAGCACTTCAATAAATAGTAATGACCGACCGAAATAAAATTTTCAGTTGAAATAAGTTAAAAGTGACTTCGAAACGCCTAAAAGTAGGCTTTTTTTTTGTTTAACCTTACGATTTCATTGAAAAAGTGTTATTATTTATTTATTTCGAAGCGAATTTACTTAAAAACGTTTTTTTAAATATATTTATTCTGCTTGTGTAAAAAAAGGTTTTAGGCGTATATATTGTTGTGCTATATTAAGTTATAAAGGTGCTAAACATGCTTTATTTCTTTGTTGTTCTCAATATGTGTTATTTTCTAAATGTTTATATTATTTATGTCCCGCAATGAGTTGTTGTAACTCCTGGGAATGTAGTTCAACGTATTATACTTGTAAAATACTTAGTGTTATATGATTTATAAATAAAATATAAAATAAATAAATCATATACGAGTATAAGTTCTTCAATATGCACTATAGGAACTTTAACTTGTTACTTATAAAGGAATTGCAAAAATATTCATGCGAAAGATCTTAGAACTTAATGTCACGAGCCATAAGATGCTCCCGAGTTCAGCCGAGCGTAATTCGACACACTTCGGCCGCGATCGAATATCGTTTTATTGGTCGAAACCGATATTTTGGTTGGTCACTCGTAAATAGATTTACGAAGAGTTGCAAAAATGCAAACGCAATGTAATTTTATTTTTAATTTCTTAATCACTCCTCTTCAGGTGTCGGGAACCGAACTAATTGACTGGGTCAGGAAACCTATTCCAGTGTCAGAGATGAAACCGAACTCGGCAAAGTGCAAGTCGAAATACACTCCGACGTGTGTTCCAAATGTCTGCGAATTAAATATGGGAACAGTAAGTGAAAAGTTTTATATTTTTTCTATACACATCCAACAACGAAGCAATTATTTAAGTTTGAATCAAAAAAGGTTCCTTATTTTTGTGATCTCGTCAAACGGTGCATAAAAAACATAAAATACAACATTGATGTATAAAATGAGGATGTTCTCAGTGGTTTTTTAAATATTTTTTATTTGTTAATAGACTATTAAACTAAGCCAAAAAATTTTTTTTCAATTTTTATATATCGTATTATCAGCGCTACGATTTTTTAAAGTTTTGTATTTCTGAAATAACTCCGCGTGTGACGTCAGAGGTTCATTTCCGTTTATTCTCATTCCGTTCTTCCCATTGGTCCAGAAGCGACAAGCAGACCGGAAATCTTCCATAGCTCTCAGACCATAGGTTGATTCGTATGAACCAGTGACGTCATTCTAAGTAGTGCGTTTTTATTGAAATATTTTTAAATTATTTTTTCCGTACATTTTCAATAAACTTTGCAGTACAATTTAATGCTCTAATTTTTACCCCGCGCAAGAAAACATTTTTTGTATCTAATTTCCCGTAGGGCTGAAGTTCTTTATTAGAGTAAGCATCAGCGTTCAAAATATGGTCCCTTAACTTGCGGCCAGTGGGGAAATATCACATCAACATCATCATCATCGTTCCCTTTCCGCACCTAATGGTGCATAGGGCACTAAATTGGTACTCCAATCGCAGCGTATCTTGATCATTTTTGTTACATGAAGGTAAGATGATCAGTCTTACGCTAGTCTAGGGACTATAAATTATTCTAGTGTGAAAACACTCATTTAAATAAATATTTCACATCAACCATGTCGAGAATCGAACCCGAGACCTCTCGCATGGCAGGCTAACGCGCTGACCATTACACCACGAGGCCGACAAATATCACTACCCACGAATACCGATAAAAATATATGAAATGGATTCAGAATAATTAATTGTATTTTAAAAATCAATATGGAAATTGTGGAGAAATGTTTTCATACATAAATGTGAAAAAGAAATTCAATAAAAAGTCGTTGCTAAAAAAACGCGACGTATTTGGCCTTGGTTGTTGTGACGTCAAGATTCGTGATAATGTTCCAAACAAATTTCAATGGCCAGGAACAAAAAACATGAATCGTGACGTATTGAGGGCGTGGCCAATGGAATGACCGTTTTTGCGGGAATTCAAAATTACAAATTTAAAAAAAAATGCTACTTTTTCAATTAGATGAATCTCGCCCGCATAAATAAAGGCTCTTCAACTTTACAAACATCAACATATAAAAAAATTGAAGGAAAATAGATGTTTAAATATGGGCAGAATGGTGAATGTTACACAGCGTGTAAAGTAGGCGCTTAAACCAGCCAATGACAGGTCATAAGCCCTGTAAATGCCTAGACTTCTATATCACCTCTTAAATATTCTTTATCTCTGTTGTAATATGTTAATATTAACATCTCCCCAAGGAGTTGAATCCAGTCCTTATCTACAAAAATTTGGACAAACTCAAAACAATGTGAAATTCGGGAATTTAATCCTGTTTTATTTGCTCTAAATTTTACCGACCGTGTGATGGCAAGTTGATCAGTCTTACACACAAACTGTTTTTCATTTCAACAAATTATTCTGTGGTTTCAGCAAACTCGCTGGATGACAATTTGTGAGCCAACGTGTCCTCAGAACTACCCCTGGCTCTCCAACCCCCTGGGAAATTAAATTTCAGAAAATACATTCATTTCCCATAAATATCAAAGATTTTACCAACGCCAATAAAATATTGGTCCTGATTTTGAAAATACTAATTTAGCATTTTATAATACTTTCGACCGCATCCAATGACAGGAATTTGGTTTATTGTGCAAGGATGTTAATCAGTTTAATACAAAATTTTATTTGGTCAAGTATTTTTGTAAAAATTTCTAGATTTGAACCATTTATATTTATTAATTTTTATGCTTATTTTCTTAATATTTTGTGTGTCATTAAAAAAAGTCTCTTAGATAGTGGTATAAAAGCAAAATAAAATAAAGAAATTTAAATAACGTGATAAGTATTTTTATTCTAATCCACTTTTACTCTGAATTTTTTAATACTTTTTTTTTATATGCCTCTACTCGTTTGCGAGTGATTTTGATTTTTCAGTACTTCTAAGAGCAACTTTGGTTTTATGCCCCAATGCCTAGAATGTGTAGATTAGTCAATTCATCACACGGCTTGGAATTCTTTGAGATAGATCTTCCGGTTTTTCGTAGATGTCTTCGCGACTAAACAGTGTGGGATGAAGTTGGATTGGCATGGTTTAGTTCGAAGTCTTAGGTCTTTCTTTTTTTATGAATATATTGTATATAATTATTGTTTTGCCCTTGTTTGTCTTTGCTAAATAATTTTATGCTCTTTTTGTTCAGTTTCTTGCATTTATGTTTCTTAATGTTACTTTTGTAATTGGCTTAGGCCGTAATATAATAAATAAATAAATAAATTATAATAATTTTCAAATCACTGAAGCATATTTGAATAGAGAAGTCAACTGCGCGAAGCAAGTGGCATTTCATTTCGAGGGTAATTTTGCCTTCAATCCCTTCATTCTGTAAAGCGATAGTTTCCTCTAAGAGAGCGGTGCTGTCAACTAACGGCCGCCATGTACCGGCGGATGACGTCATTAAACAGTTGACTATACAAACCAATGGCGCTGATCTCCTAGCGAGAGTTGATAGTGAACAAAATGTCAAACATTAGTACCGCCATTTGCAGGACGGCCGTCACACGGTGCAATCCAGCCTTCTAGCGGTGAACACTTTTGCCAGTCAGAGCTGTCGAAATAAGAGAAAACTTTTATACAACGTGAAGAGCAAAACTATAAAAAACCCCATTTAAAACTCATTTTGTAGAGAAATATCGGAACAATACTTGAGATATCAGATACGTTATATTATGTAAATAACAAATAAATTATATAAATATATTTTTTTTAAATATTTGCTACAAGAAAACAGTTTATCATCATCTATTATAATATTGCTTTTCTATTTCAAAACATTGCTCATAATTATAATAATAAAAATACGTATACACGTACCAAGTTTTATTCCACTTTTATTTATACATTTTTACCAATTACCGGGTTTTTAGCGTTACCGACATCGTCAAACTGGTGGGAGACTAAACAGATGTCATTGTTATATACAAGTGCAATCATGATTTTATATAATTATGGAAATAAAAGAGTTTAAATTTAAATAATTTAAGTATAAAGTAATAACAATTGTATAAATTTAAGTTTTGTTTGAATGTATATAATAAAAAACAGGTGTAAATTTTATAATTTTATGAAGTTTTATAAAGAAAATGTATTTATTTGTTTTTTAAACTATAACAGGGGCCACTGGTTGGTAGTTCCATCGACAGCTATGTCCCCCGGCCCGGGGCAATTAAGTGATTCTCTGAAAGCAAAATTTCCGGCAGTTAATTCATATCGATAAGTTTCATTGTTTGTATTTTAATGGATACAATAATGGGGAATGAACGTGTGTTACCTGATCGTTTAATATTATTTTATCGGGGCAATTCTTTAAGTGGTTTATTTCTAAAACTTCAAATTTATCTCATTTTTTACGTTTGTTGCATGTGTGAAGGAATTTAACACTTGTATTTTTATCAAAAACATGATTTGACTCAATAAGGTGGTTTGAAAACGTGGAGTTTTCCGTGTAATTTCTCCAGCTTTAGAAGTGTTCGTTAATCCTTGTTTTTAAAGACTTTCCCGTTTGACTCATGTACTCGGCTTTGCATGAACCGCAGCATAATAAATATGAGCCTGAGTTGGTATCAATTTCCCTTTGATCTTTATTATTAATTAACAATTTGCAAGTGCAGTTAACAAAATGCAGTTCCACTAAGAAATGTCAGTAGAAAAACTCGATATATTCCTTATAATGATATTATTTCTACGTAATTGGTTTCTACACAATGACGACTGAAAAATGTAAGAGATCGTGGGCGCTTATTCTAGAGATTTTTTTTTATAAAAGCTGTCACGGCCGCCAGATAAGGCTGTAGTCTGGTAAAACGAACGCAAAATTAGAAAATCGTACGATTTTGCCATTTTAAAACTGTTTTTTTTTAATCGTGCAATAATAAAAATAAAATAAAACATAAGTTAAATAAAAACAATATTTGTTCAAGGTATATACTAAAATCTACTAAAAAATATACTTAAAAGTTTTATGCAACTAAAATATAATTACTTTTAGACCGGCAGATTACGCCATTTCAAATTTAGACTAAACTTAGGTATCTTGCATCTCAATAAAGACTAATACCCGTATGCAGAGACAAATCTTAAGGAGAGGAAAGTACATCGTATTGTCTTCACCTTCGGGTTATTCTCTGCATTTGAAATTAGAATGTACTTTCCTCACCTTAAGTTTTGTCTCTGCATACGGGTATAAGTATTGAACTAAAATTTGTTGAATAATTAAAAAATATAAATTGAACATAAAAGTGGCAGAAGCCAAATTTTAATTAACCAGCCCTTACCGAAAACGATTAGGGCTGGTTTGAAGGTCATAAAAAAGTCAATAAGATATTGTTTTAAAATTGAATATTACAACCAGAATTACCTTCTTTTAAAAAAAAAAATACTATTATTCTGTATAAAAAAGTTTTCAACTAAAGTATTTCAATAATTTATTTGTTTTAAGTATTACTGAAGGCATACTTTTTAGTAGAAATAAAGGAAAATGTCACAAAAATGTGTGTGATTTAAATTGCTTGTATTTTATTTTAAAATTAAAATAAATAAAATTTGGCTTCAGCCACTTTTAAATTTTAGTTCATTACTGAGTATTGAGATTGAAATCTCAGATACCTAAGTTTAGTCTAAATTTGAAATGGCGTTATCTGCCGGTCTAAAAGTAATTATATTTTAGTTAAATAAAACTTTTAAGTATATTTTTAAAAGAAATACCTTTAACAAATATTGTTTTTATCTAATTTATGTTTTTTTTTATTATTGCACGATTAAAAAAAAACATTCGTTTTGAAATGGCAAAATCGTATGATTTCCTAATTTTGCGTTCGTTTTACCAGACTACAGCCATAACGACACCGCTTTCCA
>NW_028280631.1:22500-30000 GCF_059751315.1 Micrasema longulum | reverse complement strand
AAATTCCGCCGCAGTGTTTGCTTATTTTGCGCTCTGCGCGTGTGTATAAATATATTTATACTATATAAAAGAATGAAAATTCATTTTATATTATATTTCACAGGAAATGATCCTTCCGCAGGTTCACCTACGGAAACCTTGTTACGACTTTTACTTCCTCTAAATGATCAAATTCGGTCAAACTTTCCGACGCGTCGGATGCCCGAGACGAGCTTCCGCGCACCAGTCCGAAGACCTCACCAAATCATCCATCGGTAGTAGCGACGGGCGGTATGTACAAGGGCAGGGACGCAATCAACGCGAGCTGGTGACTCGCTTTTACTAGGAATTCCTCGTTCATGGGGAGAATTGCAAACCCCAATCCCTATCACGAAGGGGTTTCATCGGGTTACCCGGGCCGTTAGGCCAAGGAGGACACGCTGATCCCTTCAGTGTAGCGCGCGTGCGGCCCAGGACATCTAAGGGCATCACAGACCTGCTATTGCTCAATCTCGTGCGGCTATATATACCGCCGGTCCCTCTAAGAAGATTTTCATTGTACGCCGGTAGTGAAGACCGCGAAACACACTTCCGCGACGCGAACGCCGCAAGATGCGCGCCGCGGACTCCTGTGATACCGGTTGCACGTCTATTTAATAGGCTAGAGTTACGTTCGTTACCGGAATTAACCTGACAAATCGCTCCACCAACTAAGAGCGGCCATGCACCCACCACCCACCGAATCGAGAAAGAGCTGTTAATCCGTCAATCCTTCCAGTGTCCGGGCCTGGTGAGTTTTCCCGTGTTGAGTCGAATTAAGCCGCAGGCTCCACTCCTGGTGGTGCCCTTCGTCAATTCCTTTAAGTTTCAGCTTTGCAACCATACTCCCCCCGGAGCCGAAAGCTTTGGTTTCCCGGGAGCTGCCCACCGGGTTAAAATTATGAAACTTCGGCGGATCGCTGGCTGGCATCATTTATGGTTAGAACTACAGCGGTATCTAATCGCCTTCGAACCTCTAACTTCGTTCTTGATTAATGAAAACACCTTTGGCAAATGCTTTCGCTTTAGTCCGTCTTGCGACGATCCAAGAATTTCACCTCTAACGTCGCAATACGAATGCCCCCAGTTGTCCCTATTAATCATTACCTCTGGTATCAGAAAGCCAACAAAACAGAACCGAGGTCCTATTCTATTATTCCATGCGTACAATATTCAGGCAAGTGTTAGCCCGCTTTGAGCACTCTAATTTGTTCAAAGTAAACAGCCGCGACGGCCCGCCTCGGCGCGCGGCCGCCCGCGAGGACGACCGCAACACACTGGCGGTGGACGCACCGGCGAGAAGCCCGCAGACGTGCCTGTCGTACCGCATTCGGTAGACCGACACCGCAGGACACAATTTCAACTACGAGCTTTTTAACCGCAACAACTTTAGTATATGCTATTGGAGCTGGAATTACCGCGGCTGCTGGCACCAGACTTGCCCTCCAATGGATCCTCGTTAAAGGATTTAAAGTGTAATCATTCCGATCACGAGGCCTCGGACGAGTCCCGTATCGTTATTTTCGTCACTACCTCCCGTGCCGGGAGTGGGTAATTTGCGCGCCTGCTGCCTTCCGTGGATGTGGTAGCCGTTTCTCAGGCTCCCTCTCCGGAATCGAACCCTGATTCCCCGTTACCCGTGACAACCATGGTAGTCGCATAAACTACCATCGACAGTTGATAAGGCAGACATTTGAAAGATGCGTCGCCGGTGCTAGACCGTGCGATCAGCACAAAGTTATCTAGAATCATCTCGAATGGCGACGGACGGGGCGCGAACCCCGCCGCCGATTGGTTTTTGATCTAATAAAAGCATCCCTCCCGTTGCCGGTCAGGACCTCGTTTGCATGTATTAGCTCTAGAATTGCCACAGTTATCCAAGTAACTATGTACGATCTAAGGAACCAAACTGATATATTGAGCCATTCGCGGTTTCACCTTAATTCGGCTTTTACTGAGACTTGCATGGCTTAGTCTTTGAGACAAGCATATGATTACTGGCAGGATCAACCAGGGAGCTGTTCATTTCTATATCGCTCCAGGATACGAAGGGCGTCTGAGGCGCGACGGAGTCACCCGCCGCGACACGCTCTTTATGTTCGCACCTATATAACTCACATTCTCGCTCGCTCGAGTTTGCACTCTCGCGATTCACGAGTCTGTTCGTTTTACTTTTAAATTCACTTTTAACAAGTGAACGCTGGACCTGACGAGACGGACCACATGGATCTTCTCTTTGGCCAAAAATTTTAATTCCCTTTCGTCAAATATTAACGTACGAGAGCGCACGCCCTTCGGCGCGGCAATAGTGGGGACGTGGATTAGAATCCTACGACCGTTCTCGTTTTGTTCACGGTGTTCTCTGCTTGCGCGGAACTCCAGAGTTTGTAACACGGGCGAAGTGCAATGCTCGCTCAGCCGCACAAAGGAGCTGAACGGCCACACGACGTTGATTTTCGCAAATGTAAAGCCGGCGCGGCATATCGGCCGCCGCAATGTGCGAACGCGGTGAAAAATGTATTTTAGCTAACGCCATGAGAGACGCGCATAATATACGTACGGCGACGGGTGTCGGCGTCTCGCACGCCGGGCCGCCAGCCATGCGGGGAGCCTACGCGCGTTTCAGGCGAAACGTAAATGAGCCGATGGGTAAAACGCGCGGTACGGTCGGGACTTGGCAAATTCTGCGAGATGATTTTATTTTTTCTTTTCTTTTTTCGTTTGAGAAGACGAATATGGAAAGAGATTATGATTGAAAAATTAGACTTATAATTTGGGTAGGAAATATTTTTGTTTTTTTTTTTTATTTTTTATTTTTTATTTTTTTTTTTTATTTCACATTCACATTTGGATCGGAAGGAGGGACGAAATAAAAATCGGCGGGGTGCATTTCGGATCGTCGCTCGGTGGAAATATTCGATAAACGAAAAATTTAAGTTTCACGCGGAGCGCGCTCGCGACCGCCGCGAGACGTCTCGCCGGGAGGGGGCCTCGTTCTCGCATTAAAACTCGGCGAGAGGGTATAAATTATTTCTAAGTTTTTTGTTTTTTTTTTTTTTTAAATTTCACATTCACTTTCGAATCGGAAGGAGGAACGAAATAAAATCGGCGGGGGTGCATTTCGGATCGTCGCTCAGTGAAGTAAACGAAAAATTTAAGTTTCACGCGGAGCGCGCTCGCGACCGCCGCGAGACGTCTCGCCGGGAGGGGGCCTCGTTCTCGCATTAAAACTCGGCGAGAGGGTATAAAATATTTCTAAGTTTTTTTGTTTTTTTTTTTTTTTTTAATTTCACATTCACTTTCGAATCGGAAGGAGGAACGAAATAAAAATCGGCGGGGTGCATTTCGGATCGTCGCTCAGTGAAGTAAACGAAAATTTAAGTTTCACGCGGAGCGCGCTCGCGACCGCCGCGAGACGTCTCGCCGGGAGGGGGCCTCGTTCTCGCATTAAAACTCGGCGAGAGGGTATAAATTATTTCTAAGTTTTAATTTTTTTTTTTTTTTTTAATTTCACATTCACTTTCGAATCGGAAGGAGGAACGAAATAAAAATCGGCGGGGGTGCATTTCGGATCGTCGCTCGGTGGAAATATTCGATAAACGAAAAATTTAAGTTTCACGCGGAGCGCGCTCGCGACCGCCGCGAGACGTCTCGCCGGGAGGGGGCCTCGTTCTCGCATTAAAACTCGGCGAGAGGGTATAAATTATTTCTAAGTTTTAATTTTTTTTTTTTTTTTTTAATTTCACATTCACTCTTGAATCGGAAGGAGGAACGAAATAAAAATCGGCGGGGTGCATTTCGGATCGTCGCTCAGTGAAGTAAGCGAAAAATTTAAGTTTCACGCGGAGCGCGCTCGCGACCGCCGCGAGACGTCTCGCCGGGAGGGGGCCTCGTTCTCGCATTAAAACTCGGCGAGAGGGTATAAATTATTTCTAAGTTTTAATTTTTTTTTTTTTTTTTTAATTTCACATTCACTTTCGAATCGGAAGGAGAACGAAATAAAAATCGGCGGGGGTGCATTTCGGATCGTCGCTCGGTGGAAATATTCGATAAACGAAAAATTTAAGTTTCACGCGGAGCGCGCTCGCGACCGCCGCGAGACGTCTCGCCGGGAGGGGGCCTCGTTCTCGCATTAAAACTCGGCGAGAGGGTATAAATTATTTCTAAGTTTT
The DNA here is from genome assembly GCF_059751315.1 of Micrasema longulum. Taxonomy (NCBI): domain Eukaryota; kingdom Metazoa; phylum Arthropoda; class Insecta; order Trichoptera; family Brachycentridae; genus Micrasema; species Micrasema longulum. Next base: position 25,810 of record NW_028280631.1, on the reverse strand, counting down.
AATTTTTTTTTTTTTTTTTTAATTTCACATTCACTTTCGAATCGGAGGAGGAACGAAATAAAAATCGGCGGGGGTGCATTTCGGATCGTCGCTCAGTGAAGTAAACGAAAAATTTAAGTTTCACGCGGAGCGCGCTCGCGACCGCCGCGAGACGTCTCGCCGGGAGGGGGCCTCGTTCTCGCATTAAAACTCGGCGAGAGGGTATAAATTATTTCTAAGTTTTTTTTTTTTTTTTTTTTTTTTTAATTTCACATTCACTTCGAATCGGAAGAGGAACGAAATAAAAATCGGCGGGGGTGCATTTCGGATCGTCGCTCGGTGGAAATATTCGATAAACGAAAAATTTAAGTTTCACGCGGAGCGCGCTCGCGACCGCCGCGAGACGTCTCGCCGGAGGGGGCCTCGTTCTCGCATTAAAACTCGGCGAGAGGGTATAAATTATTTCTAAGTTTTAATTTTTTTTTTTTTTTTTAATTTCACATTCACTCTTGAATCGGAAGGAGGAACGAAATAAAAATCGGCGGGGGTGCATTTCGGATCGTCGCTCGGTGGAAATATTCGATAAACGAAAATTTAAGTTTCACGCGGAGCGCGCTCGCGACCGCCGCGAGACGTCTCGCCGGGAGGGGGCCTCGTTCTCGCATTAAAACTCGGCGAGAGGGTATAAATTATTTCTAAGTTTTAATTTTTTTTTTTTTTTTTTAATTTCACATTCACTCTTGAATCGGAAGGAGGAACGAAATAAAAATCGGCGGGGGTGCATTTCGGATCGTCGCTCAGTGAAGTAAGCGAAAATTTAAGTTTCACGCGGAGCGCGCTCGCGACCGCCGCGAGACGTCTCGCCGGGAGGGGGCCTCGTTCTCGCATTAAAACTCGGCGAGAGGGTATAAATTATTTCTAAGTTTTAATTTTTTTTTTTTTTTTTAATTTCACATTCACTTTCGAATCGGAAGGAGGAACGAAATAAAAATCGGCGGGGGTGCATTTCGGATCGTCGCTCGGTGGAAATATTCGATAAACGAAAAATTTAAGTTTCACGCGGAGCGCGCTCGCGACCGCCGCGAGACGTCTCGCCGGGAGGGGGCCTCGTTCTCGCATTAAAACTCGGCGAGAGGGTATAAATATTTCTAAGTTTTAATTTTTTTTTTTTTTTTAATTTCACATTCACTTTCGAATCGGAAGGAGGAACGAAATAAAAATCGGCGGGGGTGCATTTCGGATCGTCGCTCAGTGAAGTAAACGAAAAATTTAAGTTTCACGCGGAGCGCGCTCGCGACCGCCGCGAGACGTCTCGCCGGGAGGGGGCCTCGTTCTCGCATTAAAACTCGGCGAGAGGGTATAAATTATTTCTAAGTTTTTTTTTTTTTTTTTTTTTTTTTAATTTCACATTCACTTTCGAATCGGAAGGAGGAACGAAATAAAAATCGGCGGGGGTGCATTTCGGATCGTCGCTCGGTGGAAATATTCGATAAACGAAAAATTTAAGTTTCACGCGGAGCGCGCTCGCGACCGCCGCGAGACGTCTCGCCGGGAGGGGCCTCGTTCTCGCATTAAAACTCGGCGAGAGGGTATAAATTATTTCTAAGTTTTAATTTTTTTTTTTTTTTTTTAATTTCACATTCACTCTTGAATCGGAAGGAGGAACGAAATAAAAATCGGCGGGGGTGCATTTCGGATCATCGCTCAGTGAAGTAAGCGAAAAATTTAAGTTTCACGCGGAGCGCGCTCGCGACCGCCGCGAGACGTCTCGCCGGGAGGGGGCCTCGTTCTCGCATTAAAACTCGGCGAGAGGGTATAAATTATTTCTAAGTTTTAATTTTTTTTTTTTTTTTTTAATTTCACATTCACTTTCGAATCGGAAGGAGGAACGAAATAAAAATCGGCGGGGGTGCATTTCGGATCGTCGCTCAGTGAAGTAAACGAAAAATTTAAGTTTCACGCGGAGCGCGCTCGCGACCGCCGCGAGACGTCTCGCCGGGAGGGGGCCTCGTTCTCGCATTAAAACTCGGCGAGAGGGTATAAAATATTTCTAAGTTTTTTTGTTTTTTTTTTTTTTTTTAATTTCACATTCACTTTCGAATCGGAAGGAGGAACGAAATAAAAATCGGCGGGGGTGCATTTCGGATCGTCGCTCAGTGAAGTAAACGAAAAATTTAAGTTTCACGCGGAGCGCGCTCGCGACCGCCGCGAGACGTCTCGCCGGGAGGGGGCCTCGTTCTCGCATTAAAACTCGGCGAGAGGGTATAAAATATTTCTAAGTTTTTTTGTTTTTTTTTTTTTTTTAATTTCACATTCACTTTCGAATCGGAAGGAGGAACGAAATAAAAATCGGCGGGGGTGCATTTCGGATCGTCGCTCAGTGAAGTAAACGAAAAATTTAAGTTTCACGCGGAGCGCGCTCGCGACCGCCGCGAGACGTCTCGCCGGGAGGGGGCCTCGTTCTCGCATTAAAACTCGGCGAGAGGGTATAAATTATTTCCATGTTTATTATTATTTAGTTTATGAATTATTCATTTATTTATTAGGGCTATGTATAGCGTGTGAGCTCGCCAATATATGGCAGTAAAATTTTTATTGTCTTTGAATTTCCTAGAGTTTTAACCATCGAAAAAAAAGAAGATTGCAAATAAAATCAACAGACAATGGAAATTTGATGTGTATTATTTTAATAGATTGTTTATAACAGAAAAATACATAGAGAAATATGCATTTTTATTTTTTGTAATAAAAACATAAAATTTCCATTGTCTGTTGATTTTATTTGCAATCTTCTTTTTTTTCGATGGTTAAAACTCTAGGAAATTCAAAGACAATAAAAATTTTACTGTCATATATTGGCGAGCTCACGGGCTATACTTACGCCATTTATTATTATTAGTTATTATTTATATCAGCTGGTCTCCAGCTGGTCCGACGGTGCGAGCGTCCGCCTTCGTTTATGTTCAATGCAATTCGGACACTTGGCAAATTAACCACGTGTTTTACTTACTAACGGATATTGAAATACATTTTATTTATTTATTTATTTTATTTTGTTTATTAAGAAAAACAACAGCAATACAAAAAAAATATACACAACATAATAAAAAAAACATAAAATAAAGCCAAATCAGTTTTTCACATAAATACAATTATAAAAATCCAGTTCAGTTAAATATCAATTATAGAAGTGCATGTGTGCGAGTTTTTTTTTGTGTGTGAGGATGCGTGTGTAAAAAAGTGGAGTGTGGTTTTGGTAGGTATGTGAATATGTGTGTGATTGTATATGGGTGTGAGGGTAGGTTTAAGGACAGGGTAAGTGTGTATTCGA
>NW_028280631.1:15000-17500 GCF_059751315.1 Micrasema longulum | reverse complement strand
GTACGCCTTTGCCATGTCCAAAGAGGCCATGAACATCGGTTTCAGATTCCGCCTCGATTCATTAAGCAGTGAACTTAGCACGGAAATATTTTCCGCACAGCCATCGTCGAAACATCGCTGGCGGGGGTCAATTAGCCGCAGCTTGAGTAATCGAGTGGCTAGGATCTTGTGGAAATGCCTCACGATTACGGATGAGATTGAAATAGGGCGGTAATCCGAAGGTTGCCCTGTGCCTCCTTTCTTGGGCACGAAGATGGTTCTACTCGCTAAGGCGGAGATGGGAAATCCGCCGACAGCGAGTACGATGTTGAACAACATACAAACAACATCGGGTGGTACCGCTCTCCAGCTCCTTGGCGAGACCTTGTCAGGGCCTGCCGCTGAAGTTAGCGCTACTCTCCCGTCGTACACCTCACGTCTTGAGACAGGTCTCCACAGACTAGCCAAGCCTTCTTTCTCACGGTAGATCAGCTCGTGGGGGCTGGCTACCAGAACTTTCGATTGTTGGGTGACCACTGCCGACCAGTACTCAACCATACTCTCGTACGGCGGTAGTGCTGGATCGGACTCGGTCACCGCCTCGCCGTCCAGAATAGCTTTCACGCAGCGCGACATGTTTGATCTAAACATACTCTGCGTGTCTGCATACTCTTTGTTGCGACGAGCACGTCTACTCATTCCGGCTGACTCGACATTGGTGGCTCGGGGAGCGGAAGGATTACCAGACGGTTGTGGAAATATGCCACTTAGCCATTCAGACAACGCTGAGAAGATTGTTGCTTGATCGGCGTTATTCGCTACGGATCTGCCGATTGCAACTAATTCTGGAATTTTGAAACATTCATTTGGGGCTGATGAGAGTACGTCGGCCAAACGTACTATCTCATCTACAATTGAGTCGCTTCTATCATTTGAACTGCTTGTCTCGAGATGCGAGGTAGAGTCGGATACATTATCTTCATGGACCAGGCGCTCATCTTCGTGGGGGTCCTCTGACGAGCCAGCCACCTGCACGCTCAGCTCCGCTATGTACCTCAGCACCGCGGACTTGCGCCCGGCCTTACGCCGTTGGCCTTTAACAGCCTCCAGCGATCGGCCGGGACACTTGTCCGTCAGATACGTTAGCAACTGCGGAACATTGCTTATTGTGCCGATGGCCTCCTGCTTCGCCAGAAGATCGCTCTCCTCTGCGGACCATCGAGCTTTCACTGGAAGCTGCACTTCAGCTTCGAAGTCCTCTGGGTGAGCACGACGCCGATGAACGCCAAGTCCAATTTGGGAATCGAATGAGCGATTGCAACTGTGACAGATGAAATTTGTTTGGTCGCTGACAACTGCGACTTCTCCAGCTTGGGCGGACTGGCGGTGACTCCTGGTCATGTGGGTTCTCAAACCACGTTGAGAGCGTAAAACAGCTCGGCACACGGGACAGACGTGCGCCTCGCTTTCATCATTTTCCGGACGGTTCGGGTGCGTCCGGTCACCAAGCCGAAGTGTTGGCGGGGCAGGCCGTTCTGGCTGCCCCGAATTAAGGCTCGTCCGAGGCTCGTTTTGATTGTTCATACCAACACAATAAAGGGCGATGGGCTGGCAACCCAACGCCCCTGGGTTTCTGCCCCTTACCCATATTTCAATTCTAATTCGCTGCGGAGTGACTCGGGTTACACCCTGTCTCGAGGACAGGGTACATGGGGGGCCAGTTGCAAAGGCGAAGGGGTTCCGTGTTCATTGCCCCTCACTAAAGTGACAGTCAGACGTCCACTGCATGTAAAACATGGGGACCACTCTGCTCGCTCATTGCTTGTAGTACCCTTCTCGTCCTCCTTAAGAGAGTCATAGTTGTCTTAAGAGAGTCATAGTTACTCCCGCCGTTTACCCGCGCTTAATTGAATTTCTTCACATTGACATTCAGAGCACTGGGCAGAAATCACATTGCGTCAACACCCGCGAGGGCCATCGCAATGCTTTGTTTTAATTAGACAGTCGGATTCTCCTTGTCCGTGCCAGTTCTGAGTTGACCGTCGTCCGGCGGTCGTACAGGTCACCGGGCGTGCGCGAACACGCCGGTGCCACACAGCGAGGAAGATCCGAGGGGTGGCCAAGGCGAGGCGCCGGGTGACGGAGATCCACACCCGCGAGGCACCCAGAGGGCACCGCGCGGGGAGACCCCGCCCGGCTTCCACGTCTCGGCCGATGACCTCTTCCCGACCAGGCCCGACACGCCACGGCCCTCAGAGCCAATCCTTATCCCGAAGTTACGGATCCAACTTGCCGACTTCCCTTACCTACATTATTCTATCGGCTAGAGGCTCTTCACCTTGGAGACCTGCTGCGGATATGGGTACGAGCCGGCGCGACATCTCCGCGTATCCCTCACCTGAATTTTCAAGGTCCGAGGGGCCGATCCGGACACCGCCGCATCGGCGATGCTCTTCGCGTCCCGAGCCCTATCTCCCCGCTATGGGATTCCAGGGCGCTCGAACGCTCAGGCAGAAAAGAT
>NW_028280631.1:2500-10000 GCF_059751315.1 Micrasema longulum | reverse complement strand
TTTTAAATTCACTTTTTAACAAGTGAACGCTGGACCTGACGAGACGGACCACATGGATCTTCTCTTTGGCCAAAAATTTTTAATTCCCTTTCGTCAAATATTAACGTACGAGAGCGCACGCCTTCGGCGCGGCAATAGTGGGGACGTGGATTAGAATCCTACGACCGTTCTCGTTTTTGTTCACGGTGTTCTCTGCTTGCGCGGAACTCCAGAGTTTGTAACACGGGCGAAGTGCAATGCTCGCTCAGCCGCACAAAGGAGCTGAACGGCCACACGACGTTGATTTTCGCAAATGTAAAGCCGGCGCGGCATATCGGCCGCCGCAATGTGCGAACGCGGTGAAAAATGTATTTTAGCTAACGCCATGAGAGACGCGCATAATATACGTACGGCGACGGGTGTCGGCGTCTCGCACGCCGGGCCGCCAGCCATGCGGGGAGCCTACGCGCGTTTCAGGCGAAACGTAAATGAGCCGATGGGTAAAACGCGCGGTACGGTCGGGACTTGGCAAATTCTGCGAGATGATTTTATTTTTTCTTTTCTTTTTTCGTTTGAGAAGACGAATATGGAAAGAGATTATGATTGAAAAATTAGACTTATAATTTGGGTAGGAAATATTTTTGTTTTTTTTTTTTATTTTTTATTTTTTATTTTTTTTTTTATTTCACATTCACATTTGGATCGGAAGGAGGGACGAAATAAAAATCGGCGGGGGTGCATTTCGGATCGTCGCTCGGTGGAAATATTCGATAAACGAAAAATTTAAGTTTCACGCGGAGCGCGCTCGCGACCGCCGCGAGACGTCTCGCCGGGAGGGGGCCTCGTTCTCGCATTAAAACTCGGCGAGAGGGTATAAAATATTTCTAAGTTTTTTTGTTTTTTTTTTTTTTTTTAATTTCACATTCACTTTTGAATCGGAAGGAGGAACGAAATAAAAATCGGCGGGGGTGCATTTCGGATCGTCGCTCGGTGGAAATATTCGATAAACGAAAAATTTAAGTTTCACGCGGAGCGCGCTCGCGACCGCCGCGAGACGTCTCGCCGGGAGGGGGCCTCGTTCTCGCATTAAAACTCGGCGAGAGGGTATAAATTATTTCTAAGTTTTTTTTTTTTTTTTTTTTTTTTAATTTCACATTCACTTTCGAATCGGAAGGAGGAACGAAATAAAAATCGGCGGGGGTGCATTTCGGATCGTCGCTCGGTGGAAATATTCGATAAACGAAAAATTTAAGTTTCACGCGGAGCGCGCTCGCGACCGCCGCGAGACGTCTCGCCGGGAGGGGGCCTCGTTCTCGCATTAAAACTCGGCGAGAGGGTATAAATTATTTCTAAGTTTTTTTTTTTTTTTTTTTTTTTAATTTCACATTCACTTTCGAATCGGAAGGAGGAACGAAATAAAAATCGGCGGGGGTGCATTTCGGATCGTCGCTCGGTGGAAATATTCGATAAACGAAAAATTTAAGTTTCACGCGGAGCGCGCTCGCGACCGCCGCGAGACGTCTCGCCGGGAGGGGGCCTCGTTCTCGCATTAAAACTCGGCGAGAGGGTATAAATTATTTCTAAGTTTTTTTGTTTTTTTTTTTTTTTTAAATTTCACATTCACTTTTGAATCGGAAGGAGGAACGAAATAAAAATCGGCGGGGGTGCATTTCGGATCGTCGCTCAGTGAAGTAAACGAAAAATTTAAGTTTCACGCGGAGCGCGCTCGCGACCGCCGCGAGACGTCTCGCCGGGAGGGGGCCTCGTTCTCGCATTAAAACTCGGCGAGAGGGTATAAAATATTTCTAAGTTTTTTTGTTTTTTTTTTTTTTTTTAATTTCACATTCACTTTCGAATCGGAAGGAGGAACGAAATAAAAATCGGCGGGGGTGCATTTCGGATCGTCGCTCAGTGAAGTAAACGAAAAATTTAAGTTTCACGCGGAGCGCGCTCGCGACCGCCGCGAGACGTCTCGCCGGGAGGGGGCCTCGTTCTCGCATTAAAACTCGGCGAGAGGGTATAAATTATTTCTAAGTTTTAATTTTTTTTTTTTTTTTTAATTTCACATTCACTTTCGAATCGGAAGGAGGAACGAAATAAAAATCGGCGGGGGTGCATTTCGGATCGTCGCTCGGTGGAAATATTCGATAAACGAAAAATTTAAGTTTCACGCGGAGCGCGCTCGCGACCGCCGCGAGACGTCTCGCCGGGAGGGGGCCTCGTTCTCGCATTAAAACTCGGCGAGAGGGTATAAATTATTTCTAAGTTTTAATTTTTTTTTTTTTTTTTTAATTTCACATTCACTTTCGAATCGGAAGGAGGAACGAAATAAAAATCGGCGGGGGTGCATTTCGGATCGTCGCTCAGTGAAGTAAACGAAAAATTTAAGTTTCACGCGGAGCGCGCTCGCGACCGCCGCGAGACGTCTCGCCGGGAGGGGGCCTCGTTCTCGCATTAAAACTCGGCGAGAGGGTATAAATTATTTCTAAGTTTTTTTTTTTTTTTTTTTTTTTTAATTTCACATTCACTTTCGAATCGGAAGGAGGAACGAAATAAAAATCGGCGGGGGTGCATTTCGGATCGTCGCTCGGTGGAAATATTCGATAAACGAAAAATTTAAGTTTCACGCGGAGCGCGCTCGCGACCGCCGCGAGACGTCTCGCCGGGAGGGGGCCTCGTTCTCGCATTAAAACTCGGCGAGAGGGTATAAATTATTTCTAAGTTTTAATTTTTTTTTTTTTTTTTAATTTCACATTCACTCTTGAATCGGAAGGAGGAACGAAATAAAAATCGGCGGGGGTGCATTTCGGATCGTCGCTCAGTGAAGTAAGCGAAAAATTTAAGTTTCACGCGGAGCGCGCTCGCGACCGCCGCGAGACGTCTCGCCGGGAGGGGGCCTCGTTCTCGCATTAAAACTCGGCGAGAGGGTATAAATTATTTCTAAGTTTTAATTTTTTTTTTTTTTTTTTAATTTCACATTCACTTTCGAATCGGAAGGAGGAACGAAATAAAAATCGGCGGGGGTGCATTTCGGATCGTCGCTCGGTGGAAATATTCGATAAACGAAAAATTTAAGTTTCACGCGGAGCGCGCTCGCGACCGCCGCGAGACGTCTCGCCGGGAGGGGGCCTCGTTCTCGCATTAAAACTCGGCGAGAGGGTATAAATTATTTCTAAGTTTTAATTTTTTTTTTTTTTTTTAATTTCACATTCACTTTCGAATCGGAAGGAGGAACGAAATAAAAATCGGCGGGGGTGCATTTCGGATCGTCGCTCAGTGAAGTAAACGAAAAATTTAAGTTTCACGCGGAGCGCGCTCGCGACCGCCGCGAGACGTCTCGCCGGGAGGGGGCCTCGTTCTCGCATTAAAACTCGGCGAGAGGGTATAAATTATTTCTAAGTTTTTTTTTTTTTTTTTTTTTTTTTAATTTCACATTCACTTTCGAATCGGAAGGAGGAACGAAATAAAAATCGGCGGGGGTGCATTTCGGATCGTCGCTCGGTGGAAATATTCGATAAACGAAAAATTTAAGTTTCACGCGGAGCGCGCTCGCGACCGCCGCGAGACGTCTCGCCGGGAGGGGGCCTCGTTCTCGCATTAAAACTCGGCGAGAGGGTATAAATTATTTCTAAGTTTTAATTTTTTTTTTTTTTTTTTAATTTCACATTCACTCTTGAATCGGAAGGAGGAACGAAATAAAAATCGGCGGGGGTGCATTTCGGATCGTCGCTCGGTGGAAATATTCGATAAACGAAAAATTTAAGTTTCACGCGGAGCGCGCTCGCGACCGCCGCGAGACGTCTCGCCGGGAGGGGGCCTCGTTCTCGCATTAAAACTCGGCGAGAGGGTATAAATTATTTCTAAGTTTTAATTTTTTTTTTTTTTTTTTAATTTCACATTCACTCTTGAATCGGAAGGAGGAACGAAATAAAAATCGGCGGGGGTGCATTTCGGATCGTCGCTCAGTGAAGTAAGCGAAAAATTTAAGTTTCACGCGGAGCGCGCTCGCGACCGCCGCGAGACGTCTCGCCGGGAGGGGGCCTCGTTCTCGCATTAAAACTCGGCGAGAGGGTATAAATTATTTCTAAGTTTTAATTTTTTTTTTTTTTTTTAATTTCACATTCACTTTCGAATCGGAAGGAGGAACGAAATAAAAATCGGCGGGGGTGCATTTCGGATCGTCGCTCGGTGGAAATATTCGATAAACGAAAAATTTAAGTTTCACGCGGAGCGCGCTCGCGACCGCCGCGAGACGTCTCGCCGGGAGGGGGCCTCGTTCTCGCATTAAAACTCGGCGAGAGGGTATAAATTATTTCTAAGTTTTAATTTTTTTTTTTTTTTTTAATTTCACATTCACTTTCGAATCGGAAGGAGGAACGAAATAAAAATCGGCGGGGGTGCATTTCGGATCGTCGCTCAGTGAAGTAAACGAAAAATTTAAGTTTCACGCGGAGCGCGCTCGCGACCGCCGCGAGACGTCTCGCCGGGAGGGGGCCTCGTTCTCGCATTAAAACTCGGCGAGAGGGTATAAATTATTTCTAAGTTTTTTTTTTTTTTTTTTTTTTTTTAATTTCACATTCACTTTCGAATCGGAAGGAGGAACGAAATAAAAATCGGCGGGGGTGCATTTCGGATCGTCGCTCGGTGGAAATATTCGATAAACGAAAAATTTAAGTTTCACGCGGAGCGCGCTCGCGACCGCCGCGAGACGTCTCGCCGGGAGGGGGCCTCGTTCTCGCATTAAAACTCGGCGAGAGGGTATAAATTATTTCTAAGTTTTAATTTTTTTTTTTTTTTTTTAATTTCACATTCACTCTTGAATCGGAAGGAGGAACGAAATAAAAATCGGCGGGGGTGCATTTCGGATCATCGCTCAGTGAAGTAAGCGAAAAATTTAAGTTTCACGCGGAGCGCGCTCGCGACCGCCGCGAGACGTCTCGCCGGGAGGGGGCCTCGTTCTCGCATTAAAACTCGGCGAGAGGGTATAAATTATTTCTAAGTTTTAATTTTTTTTTTTTTTTTTAATTTCACATTCACTTTCGAATCGGAAGGAGGAACGAAATAAAAATCGGCGGGGGTGCATTTCGGATCGTCGCTCAGTGAAGTAAACGAAAAATTTAAGTTTCACGCGGAGCGCGCTCGCGACCGCCGCGAGACGTCTCGCCGGGAGGGGGCCTCGTTCTCGCATTAAAACTCGGCGAGAGGGTATAAAATATTTCTAAGTTTTTTTGTTTTTTTTTTTTTTTTTAATTTCACATTCACTTTCGAATCGGAAGGAGGAACGAAATAAAAATCGGCGGGGGTGCATTTCGGATCGTCGCTCAGTGAAGTAAACGAAAAATTTAAGTTTCACGCGGAGCGCGCTCGCGACCGCCGCGAGACGTCTCGCCGGGAGGGGGCCTCGTTCTCGCATTAAAACTCGGCGAGAGGGTATAAAATATTTCTAAGTTTTTTTGTTTTTTTTTTTTTTTTTAATTTCACATTCACTTTCGAATCGGAAGGAGGAACGAAATAAAAATCGGCGGGGGTGCATTTCGGATCGTCGCTCAGTGAAGTAAACGAAAAATTTAAGTTTCACGCGGAGCGCGCTCGCGACCGCCGCGAGACGTCTCGCCGGGAGGGGGCCTCGTTCTCGCATTAAAACTCGGCGAGAGGGTATAAATTATTTCCATGTTTATTATTATTTAGTTTATGAATTATTCATTTATTTATTAGGGCTATGTATAGCGTGTGAGCTCGCCAATATATGGCAGTAAAATTTTTATTGTCTTTGAATTTCCTAGAGTTTTAACCATCGAAAAAAAAGAAGATTGCAAATAAAATCAACAGACAATGGAAATTTGATGTGTATTATTTTAATAGATTGTTTATAACAGAAAAATACATAGAGAAATATGCATTTTTATTTTTTGTAATAAAAACATAAAATTTCCATTGTCTGTTGATTTTATTTGCAATCTTCTTTTTTTTCGATGGTTAAAACTCTAGGAAATTCAAAGACAATAAAAATTTTACTGTCATATATTGGCGAGCTCACGGGCTATACTTACGCCATTTATTATTATTAGTTATTATTTATATCAGCTGGTCTCCAGCTGGTCCGACGGTGCGAGCGTCCGCCTTCGTTTATGTTCAATGCAATTCGGACACTTGGCAAATTAACCACGTGTTTTACTTACTAACGGATATTGAAATACATTTTATTTATTTATTTATTTTATTTTGTTTATTAAGAAAAACAACAGCAATACAAAAAAAATATACACAACATAATAAAAAAAACATAAAATAAAGCCAAATCAGTTTTTCACATAAATACAATTATAAAAATCCAGTTCAGTTAAATATCAATTATAGAAGTGCATGTGTGCGAGTTTTTTTTTGTGTGTGAGGATGCGTGTGTAAAAAAGTGGAGTGTGGTTTTGGTAGGTATGTGAATATGTGTGTGATTGTATATGGGTGTGAGGGTAGGTTTAAGGACAGGGTAAGTGTGTATTCGATATGAGTGAATAGAAACAATTTAAAATTATAATGTAAAAATATAAATATATTTTTTTTTATAACGAAACATAATTTTTTTCAAATAATAGTTTTTTAATTTGTAAATTATTTATGTAAATAATTAGAGTCCAGACCGTAAAAATTTTTACTGTCATATATTGGCGAGCTCACGGGCTATACTTACGCCATTTATTATTATTAGTTATTATTTATATCAGCTGGTCTCCAGCTGGTCCGACGGTGCGAGCGTCCGCCTTCGTTTATGTTCAATGCAATTCGGACACTTGGCAAATTTACCACGTGTTTTACTTACTAACGGATATTGAAATACATCATTTGAAAATAATTAGAGTCCAGACCGTACCGTCATGAGCGTTTTGGTTTTTCGACTTTTCACGATGAAAACAAAAACACTTTGAAAAACAAAAATTTGCAAAAAAAAAGGCGAACGCCCGCACCTCGCCGAACGCTGGTCTCCAGCTGGTCCGACGGTGCGAGCGTCCACCTTCGTTTATGTTCAATGCAATTCGGACACTTGGCAAATTTACCACGTGTTTCACTTACTAACGGATATTGAAATACATCATTTGAAAATAATTAGAGTCCAGACCGTAAAAAATTTTACTGTCATATATATTGGCGAGCTCACGGGCTATACTTACGCCATTTATTATTATTAGTTATTATTTATATCAGCTGGTCTCCAGCTGGTCCGACGGTGCGAGCGTCCGCCTTCGTTTATGTTCAATGCAATTCGGACACTTGGCAAATTTACCACGTGTTTTACTTACTAACGGATATTGAAATACATCATTTGAAAATTATGTATGTAAATAATTAGAGTCCAGACCGTAAAAAAATTTACTGTCATATATTGGCGAGCTCACGGGCTATACTTACGCCATTTATTATTATTAGTTATTATTTCTAAATTATTTCTAAGCTTTGAGCTTTGAGCTTTTTCCTTTTGGCTTTTGGCTTGCTTAGCTTTATAAGCTAGCTTTAAAGCTAGCTTTCAAG